>NW_007728061.1:17083-42180 GCF_000696425.1 Galeopterus variegatus | reverse complement strand
GCTCCCGCGCCTCGCTCAGCCAGTGAGCGGGAACCGGTCTGTATGTGGGATCCAAACCCTCAGGCGGGAGCGCCGCCGCGCTTCCCAAGCGGCGCACTATCCAGTGCGCCACCGGGCCGGCCCGGGTAAATTTATTTCTAAAGTATTTTATTCTTTTTGATGCTATTGTAAGTAGAATTGGGTTTTTTTATTTAATTCTTATATTATTCATTAAAAATGTATAGAAATACAATTTTTTTAATATATTGGTTTTGTATCCTGCAACCTTGCTAAACTGATTTATTACCCACATAATTTTTTAGTGGATTCCTTAGGAATTTCTATAGACAAGATTATGTCATCTGTGAATGGAGATGGTTTTACTTTTTTTTCCAACATGGATGCTTTTTATTTCTTTCTAGCCCTGTCTAGAACCTTCAGTACAACATTGAATAGAAGTCACAAGAGTGGATATCCTTCTCTTGTTTCTGATCTTAAGGGAAAAGCATCCAGTGTTTCATCAATTATGATGTTAGCTGTGGATTTTTTTCATTTATGACCTTTATCGTGTTGAGGGATTTCCCTTCTATTCCCAGTATGTTGAGTGTGTTTATCATGAAAGGGTACTGGATTCTCTTAACTATTTTCTCATATCTGTTTTTAATTTTGATATCTTACACAAAGGGGAATTCAGTTTCTTCTCATTTTATCTTTTACTCTTTGTTGTAGATACTCCATATATCTTTAAAAATTTATTTTGATTCCAAAGCAAATGCTTTCTGAATTTTTCTTTTATTTCTTCCAGTAACTATTTAACCCATCAAAAGGATGCTTTTCTTTAAATCTTAAACATTATGGTTCCCTTTTTAAAAACATTTATATTGACCGTTTTTTTCTATCTTTATATTTGAGCAAGAAAAGGTCAGTTTTTCGGTATAGGAGGTCATAAATGATCTGCCATCCACCTCTCTTGCTGTTAGAATTCTCCCCTTGGTGTTGATCAAGAATGGTAATTGTAGCATAAAGGCCTTTTTGGAAGTTCTGTGTCCAGCTTACACCTATTTAATGAAGTACGCGCAGGGCTGTGGAGTGGTCTCCTGCTTTCAATATTATGGGACAGTGCGGAAGAGGACTGACCTGTGAAAGTGCTGGGAAACGTGTGCCCTGAGCCAGTGTCCACTAGAGTGCCCCTCTGGCAGCTCCTGCTGCTGCTGCCACCATGCCCCAGGGTGCCATCCCCAGGGACCTTTGTGTGCCATTCCTGAGTCTAAATGGAGTCTTAGAACAGAGGCAGACTGAGAAGGACCGATTAAAGAGTGAAATGAAATTGCCTTGGTTTGCACCCCCCACCACCAAAAACCAAAACCAGAAAAGACAGAAAACCCAAGGCAAGGTGGGGAATGAGGGTGACAGTTCCTCTCATCAGCAAAGGCCCCAAGTCTCTGATAGATACCAGGCCAAAAGTATTTATCAGTGCTTCCTGTGCGCCGAGCGTTTTTCTAAGTGCTTCATGTGTATAATAAGTCATAGAGTCCCCATAACCACTCTGGTATTACATTTTATAGATCATAAAACTGAGGCACAAAAATGTTAAATAACTTTCCAAGGTCACAAAGCTTCGGAGAGGCGAAGTCAGCATGAAACCCAGAGCCCAACTCTGGATCCCTCAACCTCTCCAGCAACATTTCTTACTTTAGGCGTCCTTGTTCTGCATCTCCCTCCCAGGGCACATCGGAACTCAGTATCAATTCTCCTTAGGGTGTGGCAGGCTATGAATAACATTCCTGTTTTCGTTTGCAGTTGGGCTTTTCTATCACTTTGGGTGTTTTTGTGAGTATTTCAATGAGGAACATGAATCCAGCCCTAATTCTAGCAACTATCATCTTAACTCAGAAGTCCTTGTGGAATCTCTACATATAAACTTAATCTTCATGACCATGCTTATTTTACGTTGAGAAAATCAAAGCCCAGAACGATTAGGCAATGTCCCCCAAGACACAGAACTAGTGATGGCAAAGCAGAGCTGGGGACTTACCCTTCCCTGCTTTATTCCCCATTAAGCTTTGTGTGTAAAGTCTCTAAGAAGCCACTGACGTCAAGACGCATTTGTCTTCCTAACTTGTTCCAAAGGTACATACACCCTTAAAAGCCACAGGAAAAATTTTGTTTGATTTTATTTAGCATATTTGATTCCTTCTAGCACAGGAAAATGGAATGCACACCCTTAATTGAGATTTTCTCAAATTAGTCTGGGTGACAAATATCTTTTTAAGCTCTTTTATTTGACATTCTATTAATTTTTTTTAAACTCCCATTGTTTTATTCCTGATAGGCCTGTTATGTTTCAGATGTGAGACAAGTGTACACTCCAGGAGAAACTTCTTTAATAAGCTATATTTGCCTCAGACTATTAGAGTTATTTTAAAAAGCAAAAACTAAAGTGCACACTCCAGGACATTTATTCACCTAGTCATAAATTTATTGGACATATTTAATTGATAGAGACTTCTGGGTCAGCCCGTTACCAAAGCATGTGATACGTTGTTGGGTGTGTGGCATTGATTCTCTTGGCCTCTTATTCCTGCACAGAAAGCTTTGACATTGGGGGGGGGGGCGGGCAGCTTCCTGGCACATGGGTGATGGGACCTCACAGGGACCCCTGCTTGGGTTAGCAGCCAGGGCAGGCTGCATTTTATTACACACACCCAAAGTTTCAAAGTAGACATGTAGACTTGAGGAGGAGAGACAGTATTTGCATCCCTACTAACACCAATTATAGTAAACACCAATTATTTGGACTTCAGCCCTTTAATAAAAATCCCCTGGATTGGTTTTTAAAAGTCAGGCTTTCAGGACAGAGCCGAGCAGAATAGAAAAGAGTGGAATAATTGGAGCCTGCTGTCTTTTCACTGCACACATAAAATTATTTGAAGAGACAGACCAGAACTTTAAACAGGAGATACCAAGAAAAGTTGTAATTTGGATGTCGGCTGTCGTGACTTCAGGGTGTTTGCTGAAAGGACTTTCCCCCCCTCTCTCCCCAGACGTACTTCAATGACAATATCCTCACCCTGATACGGACCCTGGTGACTGGAGGAGCCACGCCGGAGCTCGAGGCTCTGATAGCTGAGGAGAATGCACTTCGAGGGGGCTATAGCACTCCCCAGACGCTGGCCAACAGGGACCGCTGCCGCGTGGCACAGCTAGCTCTGCTGGACGGGCCCTTCGCCGACCTAGGGGTGAGTCTGCAGCACCGAGGTCACCTGAGCCTGCTGTTTAGGGAGAGCTTGATCTGAATGAAATTGGTGTCAGACAGTGACACCAGTCTTTTCTTCCTCCTACTGTAAATAACCAAACGAGGTGATCATTTGTGGTTACTGTGTCCCTAGCACTGTGCTTTATGCTTAGTACTTCACTGTAATCCTCATGGCAACCCTCGGGTGCAGGTTCTCCCACCACCTGCTCTAAGGCAACCGAAGCCCGGAGACTGAGGACTGGCCCTGTCAGGAATCAGCACCAAGGCCCCCTGGCTTCTGAGTGGTGGGCTTCCTCACTGCTGGGTGTTCTCAGGTATCCTGTGCTTTGAGATGGAGGCAGCAGATGATACTGGCATGCAGCCAGGGTTGGGAAGCACTTCCACAGGTCTTAGCATGGCTCAGGGCTGCTCAACGCCGACCATGCACTAACAGCACATGGGACGCCCAGCCCCGGCCCCCAGGATTCTGAGTTTTCGTATCTAAGTATGATCCTAGCAATGGTTGTTTTCAAAGCGCTAAAGTAGTCATGTGCATCCAGAATCACTGCCCAAACAAACAGCATCTCCTAGGTATCCTTTAATGCCTCTAATTCAAAACCTAGGTCCTGTAATTTCAGACGCTGGGCCCAGTCACCCTCCTTCAGGCCCTCCCGGTGACAGAGGTGACCACACACCAGCTTGGTTCAGGCACTTTGGCAGTAGTATACCATCTTGACCTCATTCCCAGCCCAACCCCACGGATGTGTTTAAGGGATGGAGCCACAGGTCAAAGGAACCAATAGACCTGTTGTGCAAACGATAGTGTTGCCCGGAAAGTCCAACTAGCAGAAATGGAGACCAGGAAAGAGTCTTTCTCCATTTTTTGTGAAACACTGATGTGTACTTGCACCATATTTTAGTTGGGCTATGAGCTAGGACCTATGTTAGACGGGGCTTTTTCGAAAGGGAACTTCAGTAACTAGAGGCTCTTTTTATCTATCATCTGCTTATGGATACACTTTAATAGGATAAAGACTTTAAAGAATGGTAAGATTTGGCCCCGTTTCTGTTCTCTAATGTAGTGTTTATATGGAAATTCCAATGATAGGAAGGGCAAATACAGCCATTTTATTCCCAGTGAAGTCAGACTGCAGTGCCCTAACTGTAACCACGCCTACCTGAAGCCACCTGGCTGCAGGAAGCGGCATTTTTATGTGAATGCGCTTGCTCTCACTTTCTGCATCAGGCCTCAGACCCCGGGAAGGCTGTTGGGAACTGATTAGATCTGTGAATCCCCGTTATTCAGCCTGCAGACACCCAGCTCTGGGGAAACACATTCTCTTCCACTCTTGCCATCTCTGAGGTCTGTAAATTGTGCTTTTCACAAGTCCTTCCTGAAAGAGTCTGTCACCATAGGACCCAGTGGGGTCTTTTCCCCTTGCAGTGGTTCTCATTATCACTCAGGCAGTTTTGACAACATGGTCCAACCACAGTGGTTACAGCTGAGCTGGGGCTAAACATAATCACTGCTTTGCAGAACTGGTTTCTTCTCCTCAGCTGAACGTACTCGTACATCTGAGACCTTCAGCCTTTGCACCCTCACTCAAAGTTAGGGAGACACATAATCTCTTTAGAGCTCTCATTGCTATAGGTAGAAAGCTGGAGAGACACCAGAGGGAAACCCCATTACTACCTGATCCCTGAAATCACCCATGTCAGGTGTAGGCTGTTAACCACATTGACTTCTTCAGCCACAGTCGCTTGGCACAGACCCTTTAACTCAGGAGACATCAAAACAAGCTTTTATGAAAAGGCCCTTTTCCCCCTGGGCCTCAACTTTCAAGCAAATAAAAAGGATGTTTCTCTCTTTTCTTTTGTTGTCTCCCAGGATGGTGGTTGTTATGGTGATCTGTTCTGCAAAGCTCTGAAAACATATAATATGCTTTGTTTTGGAATTTACCGGCTGAGAGATGCTCACCTCAGCACCCCCAGTCAGTGCACGAAGAGGTGAGTATCTATTTCCACTCTGCTCTCCCACCCAGTTGCAGACACACAAATGCCCTCTCCTGTCCCTACTATAAAGGCAAAGGTCTGTACACATGCTCTCAACATGCAAATTACTCTGTCTGCATTAAATCCAACACTGAGTTTGGAGGTTATGGGATACATTTTTCTTAATTACTAATAGCAGATTTAAAGACATGGAAGAATTCAAGATTTGTAGAACAGTTCTATCACCCAGTTACAAAAGTCTGAATAGAAGCATCTCCCCCGAACTGCAGCTACTGGGATATAGCCTCTGTTGGTACCTAGTATAGAGAAATTTCACATTGCTCATGTTTAAGATAAATGGTTCCTTTGCCATACCTTAGAATCCTATATTTTTACCTCATATATTTTAAATTGACTCACTTTTGTACTTTTATATATTTTTAAGAAAATTTTATATTATCACCTGAAGCAGAAAAATAACAGTTTAAATGGGCTATGTTTTTTTAATACACATTAAAATAAATTTATAGCTGGCAAAAATTAAAAGTACATCCTAGAATTACCAAAGTTAGTGAGTTTGCATAATATTTGTATACCCTGAGAAACAGTGCTACAGAGGTGTTTCTCAGCCCTTCTTGCATATTAGAAACACCTGGGGAGCTTTTTAAAATACTCTGATTACTCTGATTTAATTGGTCTGGAAGGAAAAAATATGTATGTATATATAAGCTTTAAAATATATAAAAATGTTACACATGTAATGCCCAGGAATTACAGCATACATCCAGAGTTAAGCACTTGCTGTAGACTGGTGGGTTCTCAAAGTTTAGCCAGCTTGAGAAGCACTTGCAGAGCTTTTTAAAATAAAACACAGGTTGCTGACCCCACCCTTAGAGATTCCGAGTCAGCAGGCCTGAGGTGGAGTTGTTTAAAAATGTACATTTTTAAGAAGCTCCCAGGTGATGCTGAGAGTCAGGGAGTCTGTCTGACCTGAGGACCACACTTTGAGATCCCCTGCTGTAGATGGCACATAGTGATCATTTTAGTCATGTCCGGTTTATACGAGAGACAGCCAGATCTAATTGAGGAGAACAATAAAGCAGGGCTGACAGAGAGGCAGAGAAGTATTTTATGTCCTTGCATGTAGTAAAACTCCCACCGCAGTTGATCTTTAAAAGGCAAAGAGTTAGGATGATCTGAGGAGACGCTGGGTCATGGAAGACAAAGATCCTGTGATGTGTGTCTGAGGTTGTCAGAAAATTCTAGAAAGTTACAGTGCAGTCCACGAAACCTCCTGCAGTTGAGCGTCTCAGGATCAGAAGTGAACTTGACCTTGTATGGAAAGGTGTGTGCACACCATGGGAAGTGCAGCTTGGTTCTCCCGTTACCTGATCTCATTTGGTTCACGGCCGGCTTCCTATTGAGTGAAACAGGAAGATTTCATTTAACTTGGAAGGAGATTTTTAAAGCCTTGGACCAGCTAGAAGTGCATCTTCCAGATACGATAGCAAGTCCTTTTGGTTCAGGGAGAGTCGGATACTCTGCCAGGTTACCCTCGGGTGGTGACTTCTTTGCTTTCCGTTCTAGGTATGTCATCACCAACCCCCCGTACGAGTTTGAGCTCGTGCCCACGGACCTGATCTTTTGCTTAATGCAGTTTGACCACAACGCCGGCCAGTCCCGGGCCAGCCTGTCCCATTCCTCCCACTCATCCCAGTCCTCCAGCAAGAAGAGCTCCTCCGTCCACTCCATCCCGTCCACAGCAAACCGACAGAACCGGCCCAAGTCCAGGGAGTCCCGGGACAAACAGAAGTACGTGCAGGAAGAGCGGCTTTGATATGTGTATCCACCGCCACTGTGTGAAACTGTATCTGCCACTCATTTCCCAGTCGGTGTTCCCAACGAAGTAACTCTCCTGTTTTCCCCTGTAGTACCCCCCCCTTTTTTTTACACATATTTGCATATGTATGATAGTGTGCATGTGGTTGTCATTTTTATTTCACCACCATAAAACCCTTGAGCACAACAGCAAATAAGCAGACGGACCAAAAGTTATTTATGATTCTAGGGGGAAAAATAACCCAGAGGCATGCTCCAGACATAAATAGCTCACTGCAGGAAAGAGTTCACAGATGAGAAGGCAGCGCGTGTGAGCGATGTCAGTTAGGCAAAGCAAGTTTACTTAGTGTAAAAGAAATGTTTATTCTGATTTATCAGGATGATCAGGGTGCTTTGGGTTTTGATTTTTTCGTTGTTGTTGTCTTCCTTTCTTTTTTCTTCTTTTTTTATACACACACAATAAGTTAGCACACGTTTATTTGAAACAAGCAACCAAAAAGCAATGAAAACATATTGATGGTTTCCACTCCCCGGGCCGAAGTATCATGAAGCATATGAAAAGCTTTCACAGTTTGTGTAGATGATTATTAAGCACCTGCTTGTTGCAAGAGAACATCAGAGATTTTTTTTTAGTTACTCACCAAGGCCTTTTGTCCCAGAGCTAGCTTCCTTTGGGAGTTCATATGAACATTTCTAACCTTAATATGGAGGAAAGAATAGTATTCCATTCATGGATGCCTCAAATTCTAGTCATTTAATTCAAGTGAAAGAGGTTTGATTGCATATTAAATTGTTATTCTGTCTCCTTATGCTGCCATATGAATAGCAATTTTTTTCTTTCACTTTTGACATTTGGGATGAAAAGCCATATGTATCATAAATATCAGATGTAAGTCATTAAAAACTACCTTCCTGGGACTTTTACATCTTTTAAAAGGTGAATTACTTACCTTATGTACAGAATAAATAATGCTCAGGAAAGAGCAAGTATTTTTCCATGCATTCTCAGGGGACCTTTTTACTCCCCTTTGTTTGATTAGCTAGGGCCCCATTGCCAGGTCAGAGCAAGGGCTGGGGTGATGGTTGAGTGAGAGGAAGAGAAACCCAGCAGCGGATCAAGTTTTCCAGGAGCCAACATGCTAAATAAATCAGAATGTAGAAGCATCAAGCCACAGTTGACTCAAAAAAGACAAAAGCCAGCTACCACCTTAAACTGTTGGCACAGCTGCAGGATACTGGCTGCCCCAAAGCAGAAAGATGGTGGGGAAACATTCCTCCTCATCAATTTCTGTAACGTAGCCAATCTACTTAGGCAGGTGGAGGACAGTAATAGGGACCTGTTCCTTGTCATTATGAGATGGGGGATAAGAAGAGTTCAACAGTGAGCCAAACACATTTTGGTATAGTTATTTTTTTGTTTTGTTTTCTTTCTTTTTTAAAAAACAGTAAGCATGAAAGGTAGAAAGAATACCCTTTTTTCAACATACAGATGTTTTCTGCATGCAAGTCATGCTTTAGGCAGTACAGTACTTAAAAATTGGCCAACTAAACCATAACCAAATTCTTCTGTGGATGGACTAGCCCCAGGCTGGTGTATACATATTTACTATATTTACTTAAAAAAAATTACATCAAATAGAATAGGGGTGGAAGGGAGAAGGAAAAATGTCACAGCTGTACCATCTCTGAAAAGGTGTTTTTATGGTGAATGTTTTGGGTTTAGATTTTGGATCCCCTGTCCCCTCGAGCATGATAGTTTTGGAGATTTGCTTGCTGTGTGAATTGACAAGCACTTTTACTGACAAAATGGTGAGGCTCAGTCAGAACCTCCAACCCTTGCACCAAAGACAGGCTCAGTGCAGTATTTAAACCCGTAATGGGCTGGGGAATAATTGTATATTAAAAAGCCCTTTGAGTGAAAGAATTTTTTCAAATTATTTTTTATCCCTATATATATATTGATTTATATATTACAAATAACTATCTCTTAATATATAACTATATATATATAACTATATATATATATAACTATATATACATATCCCCTAGTTTTGGATCATGAAGAGCTCTGTATGCATTCTCTGCAAAGGAGGTTATAAAGTTACGCCCTCAGATCATTTATAACTATAAGAATGTGCCAGTTAAAGTGCTCAACAGGAAATATGACAGTTTAAAAGCATTGTAAAACTCACATAGCTTACTTCTCTCTCTAAAGTGCAACAAGGATGAATAGAATGGGCCAAGGTATGACAATTAATGGTTCTGCATGACCTAGCCACTGCTGGGGGTTTTCTTCTATAACGTTGTCCTTGTGAAAACTTTTGTGAAATTAAAAAAAAAAAGGAGTTACAAATTTTATTCTGTTATTGGTTTGTTTATTTTTATTTATATTGTTTTGTTTGTGGTTTTATTTCTTTTGTTTTGCTGTTTCCCCCTCCCCTCTCCCTCTCCTTCTCTTCCTTCCTCCACTTTATAAACTGCTCAGCGCAATGAGGCTGTGCTGCTGCTACTGCTAGATTCCTTAGAGTTTGTTTTGATGTTCCTGGGTTTGGGGTTGGGTAATTTGGGGGGGAACTTCTCTCCATCTGGCTTGCCTTTAAATCTGCACGTGGCCTCCCTGCCCACCTTGGTACATTGCTCCAAGCCCAAAAGCATTTCCCCATCAAGAAACCCAGCTTCCTTCACTGCCCCCCATTACCGCCACCCCAACCCAGTCCCCCCATCAGTCTGTTCACATCTCTGTGTTTATCTTGGCGAGACTCACTAAATCAAGTGATAATGCCGGTTGTTAAACTTTTCTGGAAAACATTGCAGCTATTTCATTTGGCAAACCTGCTTCTCTGTTAATATTTTATCCTCCTTTTATTTAAACCAGGAGGGTGATTAATGGCAAAAGCATTGGTCTCTAGGTTTGATTGGTACAAGCCAAAGTCGCAACTGTTCAGCTGGATGTATCCACTCAATAGCCTGTGCCCGGGTATCTGGGGGCTGATGATTCGGTCTCTGTATCACCCAAGTCTCTCCTGCACCTGCCTTTCAGACATTTGTTAAATACCAACTAGAAACTGGGCAGATAGAGAGAAGTAAATCCAAAATGTGTTTTATATACAATCTCTGAGCAGCTCTGATGAGACGATATTGTGATGGGAATGGAATGGGAACAGACTATGACATGAGATGAAATATGGGGGCTTTTCCTGGACTTTGGGCACACAATCAAGACCCACTGGCAGATAATTGAGAATTGACCATATTTGGGTAATGACATATTTGATGATGGAAAAGGTATTACTTCTATTTAATTGGCCGAAACTACCATTACACTTTCCTTAACAGACGGAAGAGTCTCCTTCACTTTTTTCCATTTGCCCCAACCTTCCCCTTCCTCTTTCAGGACAACATCTGCTCACTTAGGAAGGAGGCATAAAAGCTTCTCGTATTGTCTCTCCCCCACCCTCTCTCCACCAAAAAAAAAAAAAAAAAGCAAGTAGGAGTTTCTTGAAAATACAGAGTATGCATTTAAAAAGAACAGCTAGGAACTCAGCTCTCTGCGCCATTCTGGAAGAGAAGCAATTTGTAAGCCCTTCAGTCTGATTTGCTTTGGACTTTAGAAGGGATGAGCGTCAAGTAAGTTGGTAGACCAGGAGGCCCAGTGAAGCCTTCTCGGCTTCAACACTCAGATGATTATGGAATCATCCACACCCATAACAACTGCTTCCTGAAGCCAGTTCAAATGGATGAGCAAGCTGGACCCTTATACAGATGATTCAATTTCTACCACAATTGGAAGAGGTTTTGAATTCTGTTCTGAATATGAAAGGTTATGACTCAGAACTTGGCTCACAATAGGTGCTCAATAAATATTTGAAATAGTTGACCTTAAACATTTTTATACCTTAAGTTATTTTATAAATTATCCTTGTCCTCTTGGCTTATCTTTAAAAAAAAACAATGAATGTCTCTAGGTGCTTCATGATGCTGGTGTGCAGGTGGCACCTTCTTGAGCTGGGTACATAGCTTCTGAGAAAAGGGACAGCCCTGTATGCTCCATGAGTAGAGAGACTGACTGTGCCTCTGGGCAGCATTGTCAGGATCCCAGATGACCAGAAAACCTTTTGACTGGCTCTTCTTCAGCATGGGAAAAGCCTAAAGGTGCCTGCCTCCCAATAGAGACAATTAAATCAACCTGCCAGGTTCCTATAGCAACAGGCTTCTTGAAGGAGAAACAGTGCAGAAATGCCAGGGCCTATGGAAGTTCAAGACAGGCTGAAAATCAATTTCTCAATCAGCTTCTTTCAGCCATCCCTGCTTTGTCATAATATGATAAAGAAGTGGCTGTGGGCAGCTGTCACTAAACTGGCTGACTGTCTCCCACACAGAGACTGCACATTCGTTGCCACCTTTGGAGGTGACCCCTGCCTCCTGAAAGGGAGGAGTGAACGGTCTGCCCACAGGGTGTTGGCTGGACCGAGGGTCACAGAGGACGGCCACAGAGAAGGGCCAGGAGGGGGCAGTTTGCACTGCTCAGCAAATGGCAGCATCAGACTTTCAGTTAAAAGAGACAAATCGAGTCATGGTGGACAATTGCAAAGAATTGAGACAGTTTTCATAAACAAAAACTGCTCTGTCTCTGGTGCAAATGATTTTCATCTCTGTGAAATAGCCATACTTTGCCCACAGGGAAGAGAGGAGGCAGTGTGCATGGGTGGGTTGCTGGGGCATCGGGTCTGCTGGGCAGAGAAGAGTGCCAGACTGCCTAGCAGAAATGGGAGGTGTGCTGCCACGCAGCATTACCCTCGATGGGTGGAGCTCCTTGTTAGTCCTCCCTGTTCTCAACCGTTATCTCTCTCCAAAGTGGAATCTTATCCTTCCAAGCCTTTTCTCTCTAAACCTCAGCTTGTGGTGCAGCAAGAAGAGGGCCAATTATTCCAAATGCCTTCACTGTATCACCGTGTCCTCTCTTCTGTGCTCTTCTCTGGGGATTCTTTATGTAAAAGGCTAAATCCCACAGCACTGACAACCCACAGACACTGCAAAGAAGCTCAATTTTCACAGAGCAGCCTATTTCTTTCTTTGTTTCTGGGGTCCCAGGCAGCTAAGTCAGACCAGGTCTGGGGCTCTCCCATGCCATAGCCCACCCCTCCGGGATCCTGGCTGACCTTTAGCTGTATGGCCGGAGGACGTCCTCACCCCTTCTCTGAACCCTGCTATCTCAGTGACGACACTGGCAATTGAAGGCACAGATGGCTCTCGGGTGGGGTAGGGTGCCTGTCGAGTGAGAGCCAATATTAGAGACACAGAGGTTCCATGGAAGGGTAGCAGCTCTGGACTCCCCAGATATAACACCAGGTTACCCCCTCCTCTCCTTCACCTTCTAAATAACAACTACCAACTAAATCCTCTCCTGTCACCTCTACTGTCACAATCCACATTCTTCAGGTCAGCACCCCAACTTATACACCCCAGTTCTCTACCCACAGCTCCTCTGCTGAAGGGTTTCATTTGTAATCACACATAAAAGTATCACCCATCTTTAAATCATCCTTTAGTACTGATAGTACTCATACTAATGCCAATCTTAAACCAAAAGCTAACACCTTAGCAATTACCCCAGACCAGACACTCTTCTAAGCACTTTCCATATATTAACTCATTCAGTCCTCACAACAACCCCAGATGTAGCTGCTGTTGGCATCTCCATTTGAAAAATGCAGAATCCAAGGGACACTAAAGTGTATTCAATTAGCCGCAGTGATATAATGCTAATGCCTGATAACATTATTAATAATACTAATAATCTTAATTCACATTTACTTACCATGTATCTGGACCCATGCTAAGTGCTTCAGGGGCACTAGCTCCATTTATCTAAACAACAATATTAGGAAGGTCGTGTCATCAGCCCTGTTACAGAGGAGAAGTGAAGCTAAGATAAATTAAGCAATTACTTGCTCAGAGCCATGCAACCAGTATGGGAGAGAGGCAGGTGCACTTGACTTTAACCTGCTACCCCAGGCCATCTCTTCTACCGACACCTCATTGCTTGCCCATGCTGGACAGGTCATGACATAGCTCATCTTAATAAATGAAGTCTCCCAGTGGCATTTGCAGATATTTTACCACCATCTCTCTGCAATTATTTTCCAGATTTTAACTTGTTCAACTAGCCAGCTTGCCGCAGACTGTGAAATGCCACTTCTTCCCTAACTCCACTACCTGTCCTGTGACAGCAGTTCCTGGCAGGTCACATATTATACTCAGAACAGTGACATCATGCAGCTCATCCTCGAGAAGTTTATTCACAAATGGGGCTATTTTTTCCTGGCAGTGAGGAAGCCCTCACAGCCACATCGACTGTCCTCCTCGTCTTAGGCATGGAAATAAAGCTCCTGGAAATCTTCCTGACACGTGGGGTGAAGCAGGGAGTGGGACAAACTCAGATTTGGATTGATCCTAAAGCACTTTGGCACTCATTTGAATTCCTTCTCTGAGTCCTCTTCTTCGTGGCCAATTCTGTGGTCACCCATTGGTGCTGTTTCTTCTTTGGAAGTTGAAATTCAGCAAGCCAAATGGTCATTGCTGTAGCTGCACCTCCATTGAAGCCCAATGACAGGTCATCTTTAACATGTGCATTCCTCTGAAGGCTCTTTGGGAGAATTTCTTTATAAAATACCTTTGCCGGGCCAGCCCGGTGGCGCACTGCTACAGTGCGCTGCTTAGGAGAGCGGCGGCGCTCCTGCCGAGGGTTCGGATCCAACATACAGACCGGTTCCCGCTCACTGGCTGAGCGAGGTGCGGGTGCAACACTGAGGGTTGCGATCCTGTTGCCGGTCCCGGTCCGGTACGGGCGCGACACTGAGGGTTGCGATCCATTGCCGCACACGAAAAAAGACAAAAAAAGGAAAAAAAAATACCTTTGCCACAAGGCATTTTAGTAAAATGCCTAGAATATTTGTATATTTTTATTTCCTCTACATCCCATCTAAACAAGTCTCCAACAAGACATTCATTTTTATCTTACGCAGCACCTGAATTAATCAACTCTTTCTCAGGCATAATAAAACCTCATCTCCTCACCAGGACCTGCTTAACACAACGTCTTCCTTGTGTTGAAGCTCTGTGGCCAAAATGCAGAGGCTACATTGCTTAGAATTTTTTTTTTTATGGCAAAAAATTTAAAAGGAAAGAGAAGCTTAAGTGGGAAAATAATGCTCTTTCCCACAGACAGCAGAAAGAAATTGATACTTTCTCCTCTGTGAAAGGTCAAGATGCCAACTTTGAATTGAACTGTAAAGACTAAATTCTGAACAATTATTCTCTGCAGCAGCTGTAAAAATTTCAGCAAATTACAGCTGTCTTAGGTCTTTCACCCAACAGACCTACTTGTTTCCGTCAGCAGAGTTCACTCTCTCAACATGGCATGTCCCACCTAGCACTAAATCCCTTTGCAAAATCAGTCTGCATAGCAGCATGGCCAAAGCCAAGGGCAGCTCAGGCAGACAGAGCATGAACACCAGGCTCAAGTCCTCAGAAAATCATCTTTAACCATATACTATCTGAAAAAGTCGTAGTTTAAAATTGTTTCAGTGGCCTGGCGATGCTTTTGGAACATGATAACCATCGCACTTTACTCCTCTCTGAAAGGTTAGTTTAATCGTAGATCACAAAAAATTGGTTTCCACAAATGCATAATGGTTCGTCTATGTCACACTTGAACTAAATGGTTTTTTAAATGGAGCTGAAATTATTTTGATGTGTACACAATCCCAGATTTCTATACAACCTTTTCTAACCAGCCCATCAGGAGCCTTGCCTCTAAAGCCTCATTAATAATTCAGATGTGCTGATGACTTTAAAAGATCTATGGAATTGAAGCTTAGGAAAAAAAAAAAAACTCTGCTTGACAAAAAGATAAATGAATGTAGAAAGAAGCTGTAGGAGTCTGGCAAGCTGTAGATCATCTCAGAACAGATTGTAACTTTATCATTCTGTCAGGGGGAATAATTTAAAGCACTTAATCAGTTAGCTTCACTGTGAGGATATAGCATTATGAATTCCTATCACCCAATCTGTTCAATTCAAAGTGAACTTAATTATAATAGGTGGGACAGCCAAAGCAGGGGCAGGGTGGGGAACGATGTCATAGGCAGCAAGTTTCCTGAGGGGTAAACTGAGCTCCTGAACAAAGGCTGGTGAAACTTTTACCAGGCCCATCCCAGCTCCAGCCACAGCCTTCAGCAGCAGCGAGGGCTGATGGCACTTGAAGCAGTCCAAGTGTGGATGGGCCAAGGAGAAAGAAGAATAATGGTCATTAGCTGATCATAGATGCTTAATTTATAAATCTTTAGCCAGACACACACACACACACACGCACACGCACACACACAGCCCTCAAGCCAGGTGAGCAAATTTCATTAACATGTCAGTCTAGGACAACCGACAAGGCAGCTATGAACTGTTCTAGTAGGCAGAAAACCAAGCTGCAGAATCCATTGTCTCCACAGCTGACGGTGTGTTGAAAGCTTTCACTCTTCTCTTTCCCTAAGCCACTAAAATGAAGTGTATGAATCCCAGTGAGAGTGTCCTATTCACTCAGTCCTTTCCTTCCATAAGCATGGACGATTTCCCAGGAAATTCCAGTCCTAGAAAGAGACGGGGCTGAGGGCTGAGTGTTGTAAATAGCACCTCACCGCTGGGAGGGCGCCAGGGCATTGTCGTTCTCACGCCAGCCCCCAACACACAGCTCAGCACTCTCTCCCAGCCATCTCTGCATTTAGGGTGGAATGAAATGCCAAGACCTCTTCTCGGTCCCTGTCAACAGCTTGGATTATTACAGTTGAGATATTGCCACCGGGAACTCTCTTTACTCATTATACCAACACCGAGTTTTCTTTCTTGAAACAAAAGCCATCTCAAAATCTTCCTTAAAACACAGGTTACTATTCTGATTTTCAAACTCATTGGCCAGCAAATTCTCCGGGTTGATTTAAGACCCCCAAAGCTGGCTGCAAAAGAAACAGAAGAGGGGTATAGTTGAGCTATGTCTGTAAGTATGCTTATTACAAGCAAAGCCAGTAAAGGCTGGGAGGAGGCAATCCCGCATAAAGTTCTAGATCGCTGGCTCTATAGCAGGGATGAAGTCCTTCAGTGTTTCACTCACATCAGTGGGTGCACGAATCTCTCCCCGGGCACGTGTCTGTACCCAGTATCTGACAGAAGCATCATCTCCTCCGCACCAAAGCTTTTCAGGCCGATAAAGTGACCCCAGAGAATGTTGCCAGAGTTCATCTCCCAACCTCTCCCTCTTCTCTGAGGTCCACCCCTGGTGCCTCCAAGTCCTAGTGGCACGTTCTGTTGATTGCTTGCTGCAGGGGGCAGAGGTATGTTCCCAGTCTGGGGTCCTCCCTACACTGCACTGTCTCTCTTAGCAGTTACTCACTGTCAGCTTCCATTGATGACCTTTTGCATTTTTCTATGAACTTTCCAGAGGCTTTACCCTGGGACTAATTAAGCTTCTCGTTTCTCCTCCTTGTCTTCTATCCGTTTTGCCCTTTAGCAGAAAAGAAATGGTTTACAGATGAACCGGATAATGCCTATCCCAGAAACATTCAGATCAAGCCCATGACTACCCACATGGCTAACCAGATCAACCAGTATAAATCCACAAGCAGCTTGATCCCACCAATCAGAGAAGTTGAAGATGAATGTTGACTCCCAGGAGACCAGAACTATTTTTTTAAAGCCTGACAAACTTCATAAATGGTGACGTGACTTTTTTTCCTCTTACATGCTGAATCACTGGTGGAAATGTTAGGATAAGGAAGAATTGCAAGAGAATAAAATAGACAGATCTTTCTCTTTGTCTGCCTTGAATATTGCTTCCATGTATTTTGGAAAAGAAAATGATTTCATTTATAAATGAACATACTAAAATTGTCATGTATAGCCTCTAGCATTTGAAATTATTTTTATTTATTAGAAAGAAAATATATTTTTTTCTTTTCTTTTTCATTGTCAAATATCTTCCCTGTATCTGAACAATGCAAAATCAAAATGTATAAGTGGCCAGACTCCTTAATGCATATTTCCCTTCTTTCTTTCTTTTTCTTTGAGGAGAATGATGGTCACTGCCACAATTAATTGTAATTAAGGGAAATGAATTATTAAAACGATTTTTAAATGGCCAATGACGTACACATGTATTTTAGTAAGTCCACAAAAGAAGACAAAAGGGGGCGGGTGAATGCCTGCTCTGCTCCAGGATAGGTGTGTATTTTGATCTGCATTGACACCAGCTCTTAATAAGTGGAAACGTTTATTTTCACAGTTGAAAGTCATATTTTTGTAGTTTTAGTTTTCATTCTGCATTTCTCATCCCTTTGTTCATATATTTGCAGGAAACACCTTCTTGCAGCTTTTCTACAATTGTCAGATAAGGTTTACCTGGTCCACTCATGATACCAAGAGAGTTGTGGGCACACCTGGGACGTGGAAGTTGAGAAGCAGATGCACACAAGACATTGCTCCATTCATTGTCCTGATGGTGGGGACTCCTAACATGCTGCTGTGCTTCTCGTATCATATTTCCAAACCACCCGAGCAAGTGAATCCAACTTTGGGAGGCTCTGGAGGACTTTCTCCCCCCTCCCCAAGTCTTTTAGCCTGAAAGTTTGTAAACACCAATGAACAGTTGTACTTAACAAGAGGATAGGAGAGCACGTTCATTCTTCTCACTGAGTTTTTGTTTTAAAACCCAGACAATTTCCATGATCAAGGAGACAATGTATGCCCAGATTTTAATTTACAGGCTTTCCTTTATTTAGTTGTTGTGACAAAACACACAAACTTGCTACAACAATTTAAAAAATAATAATGACAAAAGGAAAGCAATGAATGCGAATGTGCTTAATATAGACTGTTAGAAAAGCCTCTGAAAATTACCAGCCATGAAGTCAAATGCATTGGCCACTTCAAACTGTGGTCAAAAGATGTTTCTAGCCATCAGATGCAATTGCAATATCTCAGAGCCCTCCTGTCACTTGCGTGCTCAGTGTACAGTCGCCCTAGCAACTGTTCTGTTCCAAATGACTTAGCAAGTCTTTCAACTTCAAAATTATCAATCATCGATACAATCATTGGGGTCTCTGGAGAAGCATGTATGTGATAGTGATTTTTATTTTCTTAAAAATGTAAACTGTGGACACTTAAAAGAACCAAACTAACCAAAAGTATCTTCCAAAGTCCCGTGATATCTATTCCATTAACTTTTTAGGCCATAACTCTGTGGTACCTAATTATGGTAGTGCAAATCAGATCAGAGCAAAGCAACGCGATCACCACGAGAACACATGCCCACTAAGTACTCCAATTCCCAGTGTAGGCAGAACGAGCTTCCACCTCTGTCCACTCCCTGCAGAGCCAGTGTAGCCGTGCTCCCACCTCGTAGGCATTGTCCTGCAGTGACTTGTCGGACTGTGGTTACTCTGTCGTCACATTTTGTAGAATTAGTTCTATAAAAGTATTGTGAATATAATGTATGTCCAATTGGATTGTTTTAAAAACTACTTATAATTAATCACTAGTCTACTCAGCAGACTAAAATGGCTACAACAGTCTATATTCAGGCTTATAAACATTTCTTGGTTTCCAACAGAAGTCAAATGTGTTTGTGGGGAGAATCCTTTGCTAGGATTTTGACAACTTCCTCAAAACTAAGCCTTCTTTTACATAATGATTTTTGCATTGGGGTCACCTTAGTACATTCATGTCAATCCACGCTCTTTCCTTCATGAACCGTAGAGGGCTCTTCCTCACTCTTATTCCTGATGGTTCCCCTGAATTTGTCATAGCGATTTGGTCTCCTCTGGCAGGCAATGGTGGCCACCATACGATCTTTCATTAGAGGAACATAGGGCACTGTGCCGCATGCCCCCTACCCTCCCTTCCTTCTGTCTCCCCATTCCAAGTCAGTCTGGAAGCAGAAGTACAAACTCCATCCCCATCTCAAGTCCATTTATGAGTAGAGACTTGAACTTAAAACTTTAAAAAAATAATAATAATTGCTAAGATGGGTTCCTTACAGCAAAGGACTCCTTTGTTCATAGAGCACCCCTCCCCCACCAAAAAAATCCAATTGGTAGAAATTGATTTTCTTCTAAGGTAGAGCAACAAGCTCATGCTGTTTTGTGAATTGTTCTGGGTCAGAAAACAAAGTCAGGCATTTTTCTAGGAGGTATACAAAATGACCGGTTAGTGGCCCCTTTGACAAAAACTGGTGCCTGGTAGGTTGAGAATGAAATGAAGTCAGAAATAAGGCTCAAAAGATGTCTGGAGGATTTGAGGGAATGCAGGAGCTTCCTGATTTGGTCCTATTCGTTGGGCTCTTGGGCCCTGGGTCATCCATCTCTACCGTGACAGACTGTTTTTCTGTCTACATCCTCCTTAGACCAATGATGGTCTTCTTTGGTACAGTCCATGTTATGAGGCTCTGATCTCCCATTCCAGTTTAGGGCTCCAGAAAAGCTATTTTTCCAACCTAACAAGTCTTGGGTGCTTTGGGAATCAAAGACTTCCACAGACTTTTTGCAAAGCAGAAAGTACCTACTTAAAAATGCATCATCACCATCAACACCTTTCCCGTTGGGAAAACTTTTATTTTTGTCTAAGTAATTTTATATTTTAGAATATCACTTCAGATCGACATAAAAGACCTTAAATAAAAGTGATTTTGACTAAGACATGTTGGAGAACACTCAGAAGTCCTTTCCTTCCAAGGGTTGTAGCATCTTATGATACATTTTGTAAAAAGATTTGAGGAAGGGCCGGCCCCGTGACTCACTCGGGAGAGTGTAGTGCTGGTAGTGCAAAGGCCACGGGTTCAGATCCTATATAGGGATGGCCGGTGCGCTCAATGGCTGAGCATGGTGCAGACCACACCATGCTGAGTGTTGCGATCCCCTTACCGGTCAGGGAAAAAAAAAAAAAAAAAAAGATTTGATGAAGACTTTAAATAAACAGGAAATTAGAACTGTTTGGTTAGGGTTGAAAAGAGGGAAAGTGCGAAAGCATAAGAAATTTGGGGATACTTTTGGACTGAAAAGAGAAAGAGCCCAAGTTTCCTACCTAGGGCTTAAGATAGGGATTCAAGAGCCACATCTGCAAACAACTAGTTATGAACTTTAAGAATGTTATTTAAACTCTCTGAGTCTCTTACCTCATTTGTAAAGGAGAGTAATTCATTGAGATGACTCTAAGGTCCCTTTCAGATCTGGGAGGACATGATCTGAGTCAGGAGTCAGAACATGAGAGTGGCTGCATCTCCCTGGACAGGCCCTTGGAGGCAATCTTGTCCAGGTCTGGAATAGTGGTCCTTCCTGCTGCATCACACAGGGGATACTCCTGACCTTAAGGTAGAGTTTCTACTTTCTGCTCTAGACATAGAGTAATGTTTCTTCCTGTGCTTTTCCCTTTGGATGGTTCTTAGGTTCAAGATGAGAATTTATAAATTCAAATGCACCTAAACCAGATTTGATCAAATCTTTCAACCAGTTTCTAGGACTTTCTTCTCGATCTAATTTCTACCTTCCCTTTTCCTTGGTTCAAGGCCCAGCTTCAGCTAATCCCTTCATCTCTAACCCATGTCTTCAATTCTCAGTATGTAGTTAGAGGCTCAAGACTCCCACGTTCCTGATATTTTTCCCCTCTATGTCCCCCAGCCCTGGATCTGGACTTCAGGAAGGAACCAGTCTCACTGCTCACTTCATTGTCTGTCCTGTGTTTATTTGATTTTTGTTGCTGTTTTTGTTAACACACTATCTCTTTGCTGCTTATATTTATAAATGTAATTTTGATATATCACTTTCCATTGTCAAAGAGAACCTCATTGAAGGAAGGAAGGGTGAAATGGAAGAAGAGAGGTAGGAAGGGAGAGAAAAAAAAGAATATCAAACTGATTGACTGGCATGTGAGCCACCTCGGTATGTAGGAGACGCAGCAGATCCTGTCAACTTGGACATTAATTTCCAATGCAGAATCTATCCCTGTAATCAGTTCGTTTTCTATTCTGTTCCTATTTGCTGCTTTTGGAATGGCGGTAAAATCACCAACGTGGCCCTTGAAAGGGGCTTTACTAACTGGGGCTTAATTGACCCCCTTTAAAAAGCAAAAGGAGCTGAGAATCCGTCTACAACCTCCCTGGTAAATCACCTTCATGCCCCTCTCCTTCTCACCCCATGTGCCCAAAGGGCGTTTATTTTTTCTATCCTGTAGAGATGATTTAACACTTAAATCCCATGATCATTTGATGAGGTTATGAAGCCCTTTGGATTTACTTATACGAGTAGTAATGAGAAATGATTCCAGCTGGTTCGTACTAGTGTGGCCAGAGAGGTTGTTTAAGGAGAGCCTGTTCTGACTGGTTGTTGCTCACACAGTACTAGTCGTTAATAATTTCAGTATTTCAATACAAATAAGACCATGCAGAGAATATTTTAAATTTTATTTCTTCAGAGACTATAGACCCTAATTTGCCATTCCTATGGTAAGCTTGCTTAAAACACACGCAGAAAGGAGCTTGTGTACCCAAAGGCAGCAGTGACTTTGTGCCTAGAACAGTTGGAAGCTCAATGATATCACAGCCTCATGTGGTTAGATTGGAAAATGAATGCTGAGTTAGACTGTCTGTTACCAGGCCTTCCTCTTTTGCCATATTTTTTAGCACCAAAATGAGCCTGAGACTCTTTATCTAAAGACAAATCAAACTCAGGACATACATCAAGGAGCTGGGAAGAAAGAACAAAAAGAACAAGAAATAAGCAGCATTTTAGAATACCATGAGCCAGGGGAAGCATGTGGTGCTGAGAACTAGTGCTTTGGGCTGCAAGGAAGAAGAGGTTGCACTGAACTATGTGGGTCAGGAATATAATGCTTGATGCAGAGGAATATAGAATATATATTATATTATAATATACTGCTTGATGGTCTTTGGAGGCATCTCAATGGGTGACTAGACTGGAGAGATGTGGAATTTGAGGGTTTTCCAGGGAGAGGGGGCTTAATAGGCCACGATGCATTGGTAGGAATGTGATTTCGATAGATAGATTTTGTCCATGATAAGCTTGTGTAGGGGAGCTGAGGAAAATTGAGATGAGATTCCATGGAAGGGGCTGGAAAGCAGATAGTCTGAGGGCCAAGCTAAGAGGCTGAGACTTTATTTAGAAAGTCATGGAAAGCCACTGAAAGCTTAAGCAGAGAGTGAGGGACAGCACTGCCTGTGCGCTTTTTACATTGAAAGTTTTGAGATGGCAGTTCTGGAAGTCACCGTGGGAGCGTGCACAAGCTGAGCATCTTCTCAGCAGCACGGGGTTCCAAACGGTGCCCACTCCGCGTCCACGGCTCGCCACGTGCAGCACTGGCCCCCTTGCGTTTTGCTCCCTGTCACGGGGTATTCAGACATGGGATGTCCTTACTCCCTTGAATTACCAGAATGCCAGCAACAGATCCACCAAGTAGATTAGAGGGAAGCAACAGATGTGCAGATTTGTTAAAACCTGCCACTCATACAATTTCCTAGACATTAATGTAATAAGAACAAGAGACAGGCCATCAACAGACTGTAGAGAATCATCGATAGTTCAGAACTGCCAAGCACAGATTCCCATTATTAGAGCATCCTGTTGCATCACCAGGCAGCCATTGCTTACCGATCAGTTAGCATCCAGTGAATACCTGTAAAGGGAATGGGGTGGGGGAGGAAGAACGAGCATGATATAGGTCCTGCTATCAATAAGTTTGTATCCAACTAAAACAAAGAAACACGCTCTCACGGCCATGAAAGAAAGAGTAAGTACTAACGACCTAGCGTCACCTTTCAATATGGCAGAGTTAAAACAAGGAAGAAATGCTGTGGTTTGAAGTGGTTCAGCAAGCTAGGCTTTCTAGAGAAAGTGGGATTCAGGGGTGAGATCAGTAGAGGGACAGCATTCCAAGTATGAAGGCAGGACCATCATGCATGTGGTGGGGTAGGGGATGTTAACCGGGAACAGCAATGCCTACGTACTGAGTAGCCACTGTGTGCTCATTGCCGTGTGAGACTTTCAGAGGAAGACAGCCCACCTGCCTAACTGGGAACATAAGACATGCAGACATTGAAAAGATCATGTTGCACAAAATAGGTGTTCAATTAATAATTTTTGAATAAATGTGAACACTAAATAGCAAATGAGTGTTATGGATCATAATGGTTGTAGAAGCTTGGTTGGGGTTGCAGGGGCTGGATGTTGGGACAATGGCTGTGGCTCTGGAAGAGGTTCTTGGGGGAGGGAGCACTTAATCTGGACCTCAAGGGCAGAACCATGTGGAGGAATAAGAAAGAAGGAAGGGAGATAGGACGGGGAGATGGCAAATTCATCCAGAGTGGTGGAAGCTGAGCGCTATCTGTAAGGGAGGCCTCACAGACAAGTGGAGTGTGGAAAGTGGCTCCGAGGACAGGGTCACAGCAGGCCCTGTGGATCTAGAAGCCTGCCCCATGGAGGTATTTGTAGAGAGAGGAGCCTGTGTAAATTCTGCAAAGGAGAAAGTGTAAGTTCAGAAGATCACAGGCCGGCCAGGTGGTGCACTGGAGAGTGTGCCGCTTGGGAGCCCCATGGAGGTATTTGTAGAGAGAGGAGCCTGTGTAAATTCTGCAAAGGAGAAAGTGTAAGTTCAGAAGATCACGGGCCGGCCAGGTGGTGCACTGGAGAGTGTGCCGCTTGGGAGTGTGGCGGTGCTCCCACTGAGGGTTCGGATCCCATGTGGAGACCGGTTCCTGCTCACTGGCTGAGCGCGGTGCGGGCGCAACACCAAGGGTTGCGATCCCGTTGCCGGTCAGTAAAAAAGACAAAAAAGGAAAAAAAAAAAAAAAAGAAGATCATTTGGAAGGTCTGTTTGGGGGCTATGACCATATTTTTAGGGGCTAAAATAAGTAGACACTCTTGGGATAGGAGATCTCAGTTACAGTTGCGATCCCGTTGCCGGTCAGTAAAAAAGACAAAAAAGGAAAAAAAAAAAAAAAAAAGAAGATCATTTGGCAGGTCTGTTTGGGGGCTATGACCATATTTTTAGGGGCTAAAATAAGTAGACACTCTTGGGATAGGAGATCTCAGTTACTCCAGAACCAGGAAAATGGCAAACAAGAGAGGGGAATCTTAAGAAAGAGAGGGTGGGTCATCTATGAGGTTGGAAATAAAGGCGATTAGCGATGGTGACTCAGCAGTACAAGGGCTCGCTTGAAGGGTAGGGACTCGGCTTATTTGTCTTTATCCCCCGAGTTTGTCATGAGACCTGGCCCAGGCGGGCAGTCGGTCAGCCACTATGTATTACTGTGCATGGCATGGGGAACAGCGGCCAGAAGAGATGCCTAGGTGACCAGCACTCTTTCTGGAGGACTCGGAAGAGGGGTGTGAGGTGGCCTCTTCTTCCACCTGCTGCTGTGTCCCCACACTGTTCCTTACTCCTCGCTGAACAGCACTCACGCTGGCAGCTGTGGTCTCAGGGGTCTTAAAACAAGTGCTACGACCGCCTTGCTCTGGTGGTTTTTCTGGACAGGCAGTGAGGTGAAACGTTTCGGCCAGGTGAAAATTGACCTATTTCTAGGTTGAGTTTTAAATTTAAAAGGCTTCCTTTGGTCTGTTCATTCCCTGAGGACTTCTGCATTTCTTCTCCTCCTCCACCTCGTTATTCAGCAGAACAGGGACAAAAGCGACACCAAAGCTCTCCAGGGTGCCTGCCTGGGTCCCACCATTGACAGTCTTAGCTGGACACGTACTCCCCACCCACACACGCCTGCCACAGTGACCCAGAACTTCCCTGACACAGGGTTCGAGGTCAGTGCAGGAAGGTAGCCTGCAGGGAGGTGGCCCTGCCAACTGGGGGACGGAGCCCACTCCCATCCAAGACCACAGCCCCGGCCACCCAGAGCGGCTCGCTCCCCTCGCTTCCTTCCTCTGAACGGTCTGAAGCACAGTTGACCAGAACTGCAACATTTCAAACACAAACCAAGATCCGCCCCGAAATC
>NW_007728061.1:14817-16131 GCF_000696425.1 Galeopterus variegatus | reverse complement strand
CCACCACCCAGATACTAAAAAGAAACCTCCCCCGACTTAACACCAAACCTGCATTCAATGCTTCTTTAGGGGACAAAGAAAAAAAAGTGCACACAGGTGCAGAGGTCAGCCTACATGTTCATTAAGGAAAAAGAGCGTGGCTTTTTCGTCTGTCTCTCAAACTTTTGATGGTTGGCATAATGATGATGATTATGATTCATTCCTATGACCTAACAGGAATTGGAGAACAGAATAAACGCTGGTGCTCCGAAATGACCTACCCAGCTCCGCCATCTGTGACAACCAGTGATAACTCTCTTGTCTTGTAAAAAGGGTTTGTACATAACTTGTACATGGTTTCATTTTGTATTTTTCGCAGATTAAAAATTTATGTATTTGTGTTCTAAAACAAGGCGTGTTTCTTTGTGTCTCTGTGGCAGCCTCATGGCCGTGGGGGTGGGGTGCAGGGGGTGGTGGCCGAGTGTGAGCTCCCGTCAGGCTGTCTCTCTCTGTCTGATGCAGGCAGAGCGGGGGCTGACAGGAGTAGCAGGCTTGCACGCCCGCTTCTGCAGACAGAGCCCGCATGTCCTAGCAGACAGTCGGAAGGTGCTGCCCAAGGCTGCAGGGGCACTGGAGGAGAGGAAGATCCGCTGTCTTAGACGCGGTGCCCGAGAGCCCTACAGGGCCACGCCATGGCCAGAGGGAGCGCATGGTCCCACGGAAGGTTCCAGCAAGCAGGGCTCTAAAGAAAAGGGCAGCATTCCATAGGCTCTGAAAGCTAAGATGTCTCTCCCCCTCCGCCACCTGCTCTCGAACTCGTCGCCCTTTCTTGCCATCTGAACAGAGAAACACTCATCTTTTCCCTGTATTTAGCTTATCAAAACCCAGGACAACCCACTGAAGGTTTGACTCACCCTGCCCCACATTCACCCCCAACCGTGCGACAGACAAAACTTCCACTCAAGGCAAAAAGGCCTCTTAACTAATGCCGCAGTTTCAGGGCTGTGCTTTTAGCCTTCTTCAGAATCTGGTGAGTTTGAACTCTTTTTGGGGAGACTGGACTCCCATGGGAATGACTAGTCTGGCTTCGAGGAAGGGAAGGAGCTGGAGAATGGGAAAAAGCCGTCCACAGTGTGCGTGTGTGTGTGTCTGTGTGTGCGTCTGTGTGTGCGTGTGTGTGTCTCTGTGTGTGTCTGTGTGTGCGTGTGTGTGTGTGTGTTTATATATACAATATATTCTAGAGATTGTCTCATTTGTTCATTAGCCACTAAATGGTTAACTGAGCCCCCAGACATGTCCACCGGTGAGAAATTGTTGTTTGTTAACAGCAGTGGA
>NW_007728061.1:9126-13763 GCF_000696425.1 Galeopterus variegatus | reverse complement strand
TTTTGGCTTCAGTGTGTGTGTAGCTTCGAGGAAGGGAAGGAGCTGGAGAATGGGAAAAAGCCGTCCACAGTGTGTGTGTGTGTGTGTGTGTGCGTGAGTGTGTGTACGCATGTGCGCGTGTGTACGTGTGTGCGTGTGCGTGTGTGCGTGCGTGTTTGCGTGTGTGCACGTGCGTGTGCGCGCGTGTGTGTGTCTGTGTGTGTGTGTATTTATGTATACAATGTATACAATGTACTCTAGAGATTATCTTATTCGTTCATTAGCCACTAAATGGTTACTATGCTCACCTTTGTCTACTGGGAGCTGGGGATACAGCAGAAGGTGGAAACACCATGATTCCAGTTTTCCAGTCTGAGGAGGGCCAGACCAACAAATAAACAGGAAATATTCAGTATTAAAAACCAATCTATAGGGGTAAGTACAGTATACCATTGGGAACACGTAAGAGGTGCATTTAGCTTTATGACGAACAATCTACCACTTGACTGATACTTTTGAAAACAAATCCCCCTCCTGCCTAAGCCAGAACCAAACCAATGCCAAACCAGAACTCGTTCCCAGGGGCCAGGCAGTACAGGTTTACCTGCCAGAACGTGCCACTAGCTGACAGTCTGCGCTCCAGCTTCTCAACTTGCCTCTCCAATATTTGCTAACAAATCTGAATGTTGTTGGGGAATGGAATTGCAGGGCATATGGTCCCCATTAGTTAGGCAAACTCCGCTGCCAAATTTGGATCCAAGGAAGGAGTCTGCATAAAGGATGAAGTATTAGGAAAAGATCGACACTGACAGAAAAGGCAAATAAAAGAGATGAGACAGTGAGTCACGAAATAGCAGGCTTGGCAAACACAGCACAATGAATGTGGAACATAGTTTTTCATTTGTTTGAAAACAATATATGTGAATTTGCACTAAAATCTCCCTGTAGCAAAAATCAAAGTAGACCATTCACCAGAATCAATGTTAACTGCTTTGCAGTGTCAGATAAGATAGATGCTGCCTGGGAGAAAAATTGAGGGGGAACAGAATAGACAGTGTGCTAAGGAAATAAAGCATGAGCTACATCAAAATGTAAATACGGACTTAGAGCTATTTTAAATGTTACTGAACCAGGGGTTGAGAGGAGGAACAGAATCCCATGATTATCAACCTTTCACATTCAAAGAGTCTTGAAAATATAAGCTGAAAATCAGAGATGCCAGGTCCCCCAAGACTTGGGAAAGAGGATGGGCAAGGTGGGAGATTGGCCATTGCTGGGCAGAAAGTAGTTCCCCAGCCAAGTCCAGCTTCTGCAAATCATGGAGGAAGCAGGGCAGTGCCTGAGCCCACACTCAGCCTGGCCTCTGGGCCTGCCGTCTCCAGACAGTGAAGGTGGGGCCTTCACCCACTGCATGCTCCTTGGTTTTCAGCCTGTCGTTATGATCTCAACCCAGACCTAATTTGACTGATTTTTAAAAAGCAATTTACCTTAATCGGGTCTTTCTGAAAAATGATCAACTTAGTTTTTTCTAGAATCAACAATCTTTTTCTCGTACTTCTATTTCTCTGGTTCACATGCCATTTAACTCCACTGCATACTGCAATAGCAAGTACCAATGTTTAAACGAACTTGGGACTGCTGATAAACACAGCTGGTGAAAGCACAAGGACACACGTGGAACAAGAAGCAACATGGAAAGCAGAGTGTTCACCGGGGAAGGAAAGAAACAGCTAAGCCTGCTAGTTGATAAGTAGTGCTTGGTTAAGAGAGTTATGGAAACAACGAAATATCTATTAATGAGGGGCTAGTGAAGCGAATGTATTCATCCATTCAGTAGAGTGCTAGACATCCTGTCATGTAAATGTTAAAATTGTTGAATTAAAAAACAAACAAAAACCTGGAAAAAAAATAAAGTTAATTTCCTTACTTCCTTAAAAAAAAAAAAAGGATGAGATAGACTTAAGTATATCAGGAGTTGGCAAACTTGTCTATGTCTCAAAGGCCAAATGCAGCCTGTCAGTCACTTGTTCTCTAAATAAAGTTTTATTGAAACCCAGGCATGCCTATTCATTTACATATCATTCATGGCTGATTTCCTGCTACAACAGCAGAATTGCATAATTGCAATAGAGACTGTATGGTCCATAAAACCTAAAATCTTTACTATCTTAACTTTAACAAAAAAAGTTTGCTGACTCCTAGTCTATATTGCTTACAGGGAAGAAATAAAATGTACACTAGGATACTATTTCTGTTAACTAATTAAGAATATTTAAACATTTATTAAAATTTAGGAGGAAATCAGGTCAAGTCATAAACAGTGATTACCAGGGTAGGGCAAGGAGGTAAAATTAAGAGACGTATGAGGGACTTCTGCTTTTTACTTTATACATTTCTGATATTTTAGGTTTATATAGATCAAACATGCATAGCTTTTATCATCAGGAAAAATGCTAAATATACTTGTTTTTCAGAAAAATTAATAAATAAGGGCATAAGGCTATGCCAGATGTAAGTGGCTTTGCCAGGATGGGAGCTGTGTACTTCTGACTCCACAGAACATTCTAGGGCTCTGCATCCCCTAGCTGCCTGTTTCCCAGAGGCTTGCATGGAAGAGCAGGAAATCCTGAGACACAGTGACAGCTTCTCTACCACTCTGAGCCTGGCACAGTTGAGCTCTGGACCTACCAAGCTAGCAAACATGTGTCTCATTCCACAACACACGGTTCTTTCTGTAACTGCATCCCCAGAAGAAGGAGGCTGCAGGACTGAACTCCCTCATCCAAGGCTCTGGCTGTGCTCCTCCTCAGCCTCAACTTGGCAACACCAGCTTGGGTCACAGAATCATTCTATTTTGCACCGTCATTTTTATTAAGGTATCTTCCCAAGAAAGGATATGCCCTCCAAGGATCTTTCATTCATTAATTCATTCAGACAAAAATTAGTTAATTATAATAGGTCATGCATTTTAGTGAGATACATTTTAAAGGTATAAAATAAGTAAACTGTGAAAGTTAATCTCACCTTCATTTATGTTTTAGACACTGAATTTCTCTCCCTAAAGACAGCCATGGTTAATCAATTGTTTCTTCTGTATCCTTCCAGAAGATTTATGCATATACAAGCATAACCCAAGCATAGCTTGCTATACACTTCATAGCACTTTATGCAGTCTATATAGTTTTTCTTTTCTTTTTTTTTTTTTTGGCTTGATGTCTTTGTTTCTATGTAGCTTTTTAAAAACAGTATAATATACAGATTATTTTTTGTCCATATATCAATCATTCTAAGGGCTGCATAGTATTCCATGCTTTGACCTTTCCTGTACAGATAAATATTATGTTTTTTTCAGTCTTCTGCTATTTCACCCACAGCTTCAATGAATATCCTGTGCATATATATTTGTGCACAGATGTGCATATAACAGTAGGATAAATTCCCAGAAGTGGAATTGCTCTGTCATTTTTTAAAAAGGCTTTAAGTGTATTTGATGTTGCCAAATTATCCCCAAAGATGATATCTTAAATCATAATTCTACCTTCTATTACTGGGTCCCTGGTTTCAACATAAGATATTATATAAACCAGGATGCTTTTGACTGCAAGTAACAGAATGCCCAACTAAAAGTCGGTCATGAAATTGAAAAGTCCAGAGGTAAGTTAGTTATAGGGTTGGTTGATTCAGACGCTCAACATTGTTACTGAGAACCTAAGTCATTTTTGTGTTCTGCTGTCTTCAGCATGTTGGCAATGTCTGTGCTTATGGCCAAAGGATAGCGGCAGCTATTTTGGTGGTCACACACAAACACAACAATGTCCTATGAAGAAGAGTATATTTTCTCTCATGGAACTCTTCTATTACAGAAGCAACGGTTTTGTAGAGTCTCCCAGTGCACTTCCCTTCAGGTTTCATAACCAGGATTGAGTCCCATGACCACACCCAAAATAATAACCAGAAAAGGACATGATAATTGTGTGTTTGTCTTAGACTTTGAGCAGTCATGATTTGCCCATGCTCATTGGCAATGGGATTACCTCTCCTATTACAAGGTGGGGATTGAGCAAATAAAGAAGAAGGAGTGGTCACAGAGCCTGCCACGAAAAAGTGGCCAATCCGAGAGTTAGAGTAGCTACTTACCATCACGTATTTTAATTTTTAATTATGAACAAAGTTAAATACCTTTTCATATTTTCATTGCCAGTTGTTACATTTATATTTTTCTTATTAAACTTCCTGTATAATTTAAAGTCATCCAGTTCTCTAATTTGTTAATTAAATTTCCCTTTACAATTTTGAAAGTAGCACATGCTACTTTTCTGTTTAAAATTTCAAAAGCCGTACCACAGAGGATAAAGTAATTGTCTCACACCTCCTCTATATTCTCCACCCCCTCAGATGTGAAACCAATGCTAAAATATGCAAATTTGCAAAAATAAGCAAGGAAATGTTTAACAATTTTCTTTGTTAAAAAAGATCTCATTCTCGGGCCGGCCCGGTGGCACACTGGATAAGTGCGCCGCTTGGGAAGCGCGGCGGCGCTCCTGCCCGAGGGTTCGGATCCCACATATAGACCGGTTCCCGCTCACTGGCTGAGCGAGGCGCGGGAGCAACACCGAGGGTTGCGGTCCCGTTGCCGGTCCCCGGTCCGGTGCGGGGGC
>NW_007728061.1:7098-8308 GCF_000696425.1 Galeopterus variegatus | reverse complement strand
GCGGGGGCGACACTGAGGGTTGTGATCCGTTGCCGGACACAGAAAAAGACAAAAGACAAAAAAAAAAAAAGAGCTCATTCTATTAACATGAATTTGTCACTTGCTTTTCTTAATTAATAATATAAAAGTATATTCCCTCCTGATCAAGAGATGTAAATTTAACTTATCCTTTTAATTAATTTATCCTTTAATTATCTTATTCATTGAAAATAGTGCAATAAAGTTGTTGTAATGATAAAAAGATATTTTTTGATGAAAGATTAGTATTCTATATTATTTAATGTGTAAGTTAAAAATCCACCCACTTTTTATGACATGCAGGTTGTTTTCTATTCTTTCCCACCCTCTGGCGTTGCCTTTTTCTCTGACAGACAGGGCTGCTGCTCTCTTGAAGAGACATCAGTGAGCAGGTGGGTGGAATCAAGAGTGAAGCCAAAGCTGAAAGCCTCAAGGAGTGTGATCTGTAGATCAGAGTTCTCCCCCCGCTCACCCAAACCCAGACAACCCTTGAATATATTGCAGGAAGAAATCTGCTGTTAGAGAAAAGTGGTACTAAAAATGGAACACAGACATTCTGAAATCTCTGAAATTACATAACTAACAAACGTACACGAAGCAAAGCAAGTGTCGGCATATAGCATAAGATTAACAATCAGAAAAGGCAACAAAAAATAGAAAAGAGAAAATATAATAGCAAATCTGAGACAGAAGACATGTAAGTAAATACAAGTGGGCTAACTGTTTTTTTTAAAGACCTATAGTGAAAAAGTAAAACCCAAAGTTATGCCATATAAAAATGTTATCAGAAAAGGGATTCAGAATAGTTGAAAGTAAAAGCATGGTAGAGGGATTTGAGGCAGTTGGAAAATTTCTTTAAAAAAAACAAGACAGAGAAGAGCAGATTTTTAGTATCAGACAATTTTAACATCAGGACAAAAATCATTAAATGAGAAAAGGCATGGCAATTTTTATGATAGAAATACAATGAAATCACACAAGGTCTAACAATCTAACAATGGCAGTCTCACATATCACATCATCAAATTTCATAAAGCACGGGAAATGCAGGAAAAAATACTTAGAAGCAAATTAATAGTAGGTGACATCCATTCATTTATCTCATCCCATTAAATAAGCAAGGCTGTAAGGGAATCAGCATTATTAAGGTAGACTCTAAGTTTCATTATATATACAGGTATGTGTATATATG
>NW_007728061.1:5169-6589 GCF_000696425.1 Galeopterus variegatus | reverse complement strand
CATCAAATTTCATAAAGCACGGGAAATGCAGGAAAAAATACTTAGAAGCAAATTAATAGTAGTGACATCCATTCATTTATCTCATCCCATTAAATAAGCAAGGCTGTAAGAGAATCAGCATTATTAAGGTAGACTCTAAGTTTCATTATATATACAGGTATGTGTATATATGTGTATGTAGATAGACATACCTTTGTGTGTGTGTATGTATATATGTGTACATATGTATATAGACACACATAGTTCTGTGTATGTTCACATGTATACACAAAACTATGTGTGTATATACACACAAACACATATACCGAAAATAGAATGCACTCCCTTTTTAGATGTTGGTGAAACATAGTCAAAAATCTTCCATATATTATTTCACAAAATACCAATAAATTCCAAACATAGAAATTGTACTTGTATTATTTAATGCAAGAAAATTAGGGACTAATAGCAACACCAGAAACACTAACTAGAAATTAACTAACTTGTTTTAAGGCAAAAATTAAAACAAAATTAGAGATTTTATAGAAAATGGCAGGAACAAAAACACTACTTATCAGAATCTATGAAATGCTGCTAAAACACTGCTGAAAGGAAAATTTATATCTTTAAATACATATATTTAAGCAAGAAATAGTAACATAAGGAAATAATAAATGAATAAATTTAGCATACATTACAAAGAGTTAGAAAGTAAAATCAACTTTAGAGAAGCAAAATAAATGAAACTAAAAAGATTAAAGCAGACATTAATGAAGAACAAAAAAGAACAAAAAAATGTTGTAGAACTAATGCATATACAAGAACAATTCTATGAGAACAAAATCAAGAAATAACAAAGAAGAAAGCACAAATTCATGAAAATATGAGTGGGAAATAACTACAAATACAAATAATATGAATCTCAAGTATGTTTAGCACCATTAAAGTAAGCTTGAAAATCTGGATAAAATGAAAATCTTAGGAAAATATAAACTGGTGCTAGAAGAGAAACAAGAAGTTAACCTATTACCATGGAAAAAAGAGAGGCCACTGTTGAAGCACGATCATCCCTCCCTATTAAAAACCTGCTAAGGTTTAAGATGGCGAGGGGTCTGGAGCGGGCATGCCAGAAGACAGCGCGAGCCTGAGAAGTGTGTGCTGTGCTGCCAGAGTACTATTTGCATTTCCAAGAGCAACAAAAAGTGAATAAATCATTGATCAACTAATCTACAATGACAAAAAAGCAACTACAGATTCGAGGTTTTAGGGCCGACACAAAAAGATTCCTGACAGCGCCCAAGCCACGCTGCAGGACCGAGCGAGCAGCCCGAGCCAACAAAGGCCAAGAAAGACGCAGAAATGGAGAGTAAGGTGCTGGATCGGCCCAGCTCTGTGAGCTCAGTGAGTGACCCCCAGCCCAGCCCCGCTTGCGGGGCAGACG
>NW_007728061.1:0-416 GCF_000696425.1 Galeopterus variegatus | reverse complement strand
GAAAACTACAGGCCAATATCCTTGATGAATATAGATGCAAAAATCCTCAATAAAATTTTAGAAAACTGAATACGACAACACATATGTAAAATTATTCACCACGATCAAGTGGGATTCATCCCAGGGATGCAAGGTTGGTTCAACATACGCAAATCAATAAATGTGATACACCATTTTTTTTTTCCTTTTTGTCTTTTTTCATGTCCGGCAACGGAGAGCAACCCTCAGTGTCGCACCCGCACCTCGCTCAGCCAGTGAGCAGGAACCGGTCTGTATGTGGGATCTGAAACCTCGGCGGGAGCGCCACCGCGCTCACAAGCGGCGAACTGTAGCAGTGCACCACCGGGCCAGCCCATGATACACCATATTAATAAAATCAAACACAAGGACCATATGATCATCTCTATAGATGCTGA
>NW_007728060.1:336041-339334 GCF_000696425.1 Galeopterus variegatus | reverse complement strand
TGTCGTGAGAGTGGAGCACAGTGGCATGAGCAAGATGAGCCCTCGGAACCCCACTGATCCGTGATGCAGGAGGGGTCACCGTCTGTCACACTGGAAAGAGAGCCCTGCTGTCAACCCACTTCAAAACACCACGAGGCTCCATTCTGCTCAGGACACCTGATGTGTTTTCAACGCGGCACGTGATTTTCACCTGTATTTCAACACGGATGACTCACAGAATGCTCTGCAGAGAAGTGGCTTAGTTAGAGCCTCCTCCAGGGAGGGCCTACGATGAGCAGGATCCCTTGTGCTTTATCCTTCCACGAGCTTCTGGCATTCAGAGGACACCGGCTGCTACCTAGAGACTCTGGAAGCCCATCTCTGGTGACTCCAGACCCTGGAAGGAGCCTGCAAGAGCTTGGGTGTGACCATGTCCTGTGTCCACCATGAGAGAGAGGGCCCTGGACGTTCCACTAGAGCTGGGTGGACAGTACCTGAATTCAAAGACAAAATTTCTTACCCCAAGTCCAATGATATTGCACTGTTCGTTATAATTTTGGCAAATCCACTTAATTTTTGAATCTCCTGGGAAATGGCAAATTATGATAAAGTGGACAGAATGTTCTGGGTCCTAAGAAGACTTGGGTTTGGATCCCATGTTCGTTGCTGAGCAACCTCAGGCAGGGCTGACCCTCTCTGGGCCTTGGTTTTTCCCCCTGCATAATAAAACGCTCACACGGGTGACGTCTCAGAGGCCCTGTGTGCTCACACTCAAGGTGGCTAAGCTCTCGGGTGAAGCCCCCAGTCCTAAACGCCGGAGGAAGTGTGACCGGCCCCGCTCACCCAGTGCAGACCCGGTCTCCCCAGGTAGGGCCTCTGTCATCAAACTCTCCTGCGGTGACGTGGTCACTCTTCCATTTATTTATACCCTTTGTATCTGAGCCACATAACACAGTCCATCCATCAAAAAAGTAATCATCCGTTTCTGTTTCTTTCCATTAAAAGGGGCATTTCTCATCTGCTTGACAAAATGAGTTACGAGCTCCATTTCAAACTTCACATTCTGGGACAAGTTCATTTGGGAGCACTCACGTCACAGAACAAAGCAGGGCTGGGAGAGCTCCCCACCACCCGCCCCACAGAAACACGTCTTCGCTTATTTTGACTGTCTTTTAAAATTCATCAACGTAGCCCCCGGGGAGCTCTGGGCACTTGGAGAGTGACTTTATTTACTCAGGAGGAACCGTCTTTGTGTGACCTTGTCCTCCATACTGCACTGACCGGTAGTTCCTGTCGCGTTGATAGGACCAAACAGAAAAAAAATGGTGAAAATATGAATCATATTATAGATTTCCAGGTGGTGAATATTTTACAGTTGAAGTCATCAAAAATTTAGTTCAGAGGCTGCTGACTCGACCATATAAATGCTAACCTGTGGCACTGAAGGTTGATTCATGAGAAAAAGGAAAAGATTGTTTCTGGAGTTGAGCAGGAGGAATCAGTTTTAACTATTATTTCCTTTCTCTCTCTTCATTATTTACAGGAAGCGCATGGCCAGCAGGAAACTCCAAGAAACTCTATTTTGATCAAAGTTTGAGTTTCTGTAGAAAACATTCTACTGTGGCAAACTTTGCTTTGGATAAATCTTGTTAACTGAGGAATAAACGTGTCTTCAGGACACATGGTACAGTTCCAGGGGAGGGGCCCCGTGGTGGGGAGGTGACCTCCAGCTGCACAGGGTCCCCCATCCTCCCGGTCCAGGCCCCGTCCCATGCCCTCCCCAGACCCTGAGGCCAAACTTGTGCACGTCTTGGTGAGGAGCTTGGGGGCTCCACGTGGAGTCTGTGTGCGGAGGTCACCTTCAGCATCCAGGGTCCAACTTTGCTCAGCAAGCTTCGGATGGTCCCCCCTTGCCTGCAGCCCTCTGAGACCCCAGGCTACAGCTCACTCCTGTAACTTCCCCAGCCTTGCTCCCCACACGCTCCCTCTCAGGGTCCAACTTTGCTCAGCAAGCTTCGGATGGTCCCCCCTTGCCTGCAGCCCTCTGAGACACCAGGCTACAACTCACTCCTGTAACTTCCCCAGCCTTGCTCCCCACACGCTCCCTCTCACACTCTGCCCACCAAACCGTCACCCACTTTTGTAGACAAGGCTCAGCCTTCCTCCCATCAACACACCCGTTTCCAGAGAAAAAATTACCTTCCTCTTTGCTTTGATATCATGTCATTTATGCTTTTTCTGAAGCAGCTGTCACAGTCCTCGTGCATGTAAGTGTGAAACGTGTGTGTATGTTTCCAGGTGGGAGGTGTGTGTGTGGGGTGTATTTGTGGTGTGTGGCATGGTGTGCGGTGCATGTGGTGTGGTGTGTGTGGCATGGTGTGCAGGAATATTGAGTGGCGTGTGGTGTACGTGGTGTGTGCGGTGCATGTGGCGTGGTGTGTGGTGTGTGTGGCATGGTGTGCAGGCATATTGAGTGGCGTGTGGTGTACGTGGTGTGTGCGGTGCATGTGGCGTGGTGTGTGGTGTGTGTGGCATGGTGTGCAGGCATATTGAGTGGCATGTGGTGCATACGGTGTGGTGTGCGGTGTGTGTGGTGTGGTGTGTGGTGTGTGTGGCATGGTGTGCAGGAATATTGAGTGGTGTGCAGTGCATGTGGCGTGGTGTGTGGTGTGTGTGGCGTGGTGTGCAGGCATATTGAGTGGTGTGTGGTGTATGTGGTGTGGTGTGTGGTGTATGTGGCATGGTGTGCAGGCATATTGAGTGGCATGTGGTGTATGTGGTGTGTGCGGTGCATGTGGTGTGGTGTGTGGTGTGTGTGGCGTGGTGTACAGGCATATTGAGTGGTGTGCGGTGTGCAGGCATATTGAGTGGTGTGCGGTGCATGTGGCGTGGTGTGTGGTGTGTGTGGCGTGGTGTGCAGGCATATTGAGTGGTGTGCGGTGCATGTGGCGTGGTGTGTGGTGTGTGTGGCGTGGTGTGCAGGCATATTGAGTAGTGTGTGGTGTATGTGGTGTGGTGTGTGGTGTGTGTGGCGTGCTGTGCAGGCATATTGGGTAGTGTGTGGTGTATGTGGTGTGGTGTGTGGTGTATGTGGCATGGTGTGCAGGCATATTGAGTGGTGTGCGGTGCATGTGGCGTGGTGTGTGGTGTGTGTGGCATGGTGTGCAGTGCATGTGGCGTGGTGTGTGGTGTGTGTGGCGTGGTGTGCAGGCATATTGAGTGGTGTGCGGTGCATGTGGTGTGGTGTGTGGTGCATGTGGCGTGGTGTGCAGGCATGTGGCCTGTGTGTCTGTGCCCACGATTTAGTGGTTTTT
>NW_007728060.1:330412-335317 GCF_000696425.1 Galeopterus variegatus | reverse complement strand
GTGGTGTGTGGTGTGTGTGGCGTGGTGTGCAGGCATATTGAGTGGTGTGCGGTGCATGTGGTGTGGTGTGTGGTGCATGTGGCGTGGTGTGCAGGCATGTGGCCTGTGTGTCTGTGCCCACGATTTAGTGGTTTTTGGTTTTGATTGCTGATGCTTATCTTGATCTGCACCGCACAGGTGTGTATCTTCACATCAATGTCTGAAAATGAGTTCCAGGGACTCCCAGGGTTCTTTAGTGCTCGAGGGATCTGACCGTTCACATCACCATGTAGAGGTGATTTTTGTCATTTTCCTTCTCATTACCCCACAAAAGTACAGTGATGTTTCCCAGGAGTTTCCTGACGGGGGATTTCAGGATGGACTGAACGCAGAGGCACAGGTCCGGGCATCCAGAGACCTTCTGTGAAGCCGGCGTCTAAGAGGTCTGCGGGAACATAGGGTGACACCTCGCTTATCACTGAGTGTTTTGTGGGGGGAAACACGGCCACTGGCCACCGAAATGCATGTTCATGTCAACTCGTAACTGGCGTACTGGTGTCACTTTAAAACAAATGAAGGATAATAGATTTAAACTTCCTATTTTAATTTAATATACAATCAATATTGATAGGCACAATCCACATTAAAAAGCTCTTTGGTGTTGTCAGCCATCTTTGGGTGTATAAAGGTGTCTCAGGATTAGAACAGTGGAACCGGGGTTCTCTGTGCTTGTGACCTTGCTGTGCTGGAGTCAGGCTGTAGGTGCTGACATGGCCCACTTGTTTTTGCCGGGACGCCCATTTTAGCATTTGTGGCCGGAGGTGCCCTCACTCCCGCGTGTGTGCAGGGTTCTACCAGCAAATGCAGCGCAGTCGAGTTGTTCCACACCGGTGACCGTCTGGTGGCATGCAGGCATGCCCCTTTGACCTGCTTCTGGGTGCACGTGTGTGAGCACTTCTGCTGCATACGTGCCTACGCACGGGTGTGACGGCTGGGCACACAGCAGCCTGACGGAGTGGTGAGTGACACACTGTTTTCCAAGGTAGTCATACCCATTTATCTTCCCATCAGTGGGAATAAAGGTGTTCACTGGTCCACGTCCTTGCCGACGCTTGCCTTCCGAGATCTCCTGACTCCTGCCTGGTGTTCTTTGGAGTCCCACTCTTTGGAGGAAGGCAATACCATGTCACGAGGACACACCACTGGTGGCTCGATGGAGACGTCTACATGGTGAGGAGATGAAGCCTTGGGCCCTGCCGGCACCCGCGTGCGAGCCTTGCAGGTGACAGGGTGACGCTCGGGTGAGCTGCCGGGGCTGTGCTGCATCTTAGCCTTGGTTAAGCTTTGGGGGAGCTACAGTCCGGGGGTGTGTGGGGAGGAGGAAGGCTGGCCAGCGCTGGTCAGGCCATGTCAGAGGGTCAGCAGGGCCCCTGGGCACCCGGCCAGCATCTTCTGCAAGTCCCACCCGGGCTGTGATGAAGCCTTCACCCTGTGGGCCTGTCCTCCTGCTCACGATTCTGCCCGCTTCTCTTTGCTCTGGCCCGGGCACCTCCCTGTCTTGCTGTGGAGCTCAGCCGTGGCTTCAACTTTGCTCTGTGTTTTCCATTGTCACCATGTCTGAGGAGCGGGGCGAGGGCCCGTGCACATCTGTGTTGCTCCCCACAAGTGTCCCCCACCTCACACATCTAGACGGTATGTTCATTCCACGGGGGCTTGGAACTAAATTTGCCTCAAGGTGACCGGGCAGTTTGCTTTCTTCGCCTACTGCTGATTATTTCTCTAAATCAGACAACGGGTTGTTAGGAACATGAGGGAAGAGTGACACTTTAAGGACGGGCTCCAAAGAACCCGTCTCCATTTCAGCTGCGGAGGCCTTTACTACTGATACCGAATATTCTGGGTGAATTTTCCTCAAGTTTCCTCAACTATAAATGCTTACATAAATCAGTCAAAATGTTCAATTTTCTGCTGTGCTCAAAGAATTACAAAAAATGTATTCTTGAATTTGAGGGAGAGTAGACCTGATAAATGTCAAAATATATGCCTGAAATTGCACAAAATGAGAAATTCTAAGAGTCTCTGCTTCAGGCCACCCCGTCACAAAGTGCGGAGCCAGAGGGTGCCGGTGTCTGCTGGGATGAACTGGAAATACACCCGGACAGCCCTGCAAGCGAGAGAGCCAGGTGTTTCAGTGTGTCTCAGGTTGTTCAATTAAGTTCAGTTAAGTCAGTGCACCCATTGCCAGACAAGCCGTGCACGGGACACACAGCTGCAGCATCCGATGGCAGCGGCCACGTAGGGCCGCGTCACTCAGCCGCGAATGGCAAAGGAGCCGAGGGCAGAGGGGGTCACCAGACCCCTCCCGCCTGCGACGGCTGGACGCTTGTCGTCTGGGCCTGGCTGTCCATGGAGTCACGCCTGCTGCAACTCCAACAGTTGTACACTTTTTATGGCACATTATCTATATTTCAATAAAGCATTTACAAGGTACATGACGATTCGAGTGTGTGGTTATGAGCTCATTAAATCTCACACTGCAACGTGACTCTTCACAGCTGCATGCGATTCAGCCATCGATTCCTGGCCGTTCACGACATCGTGATATGCTGTTCTCTGTGTACTGGTGGGAGGACCCCATCAGCCATGTCCCTGAGCAGCGTCCCTGAGGAGTCGCCCAGGTGAACTCATAAGCGCTGACTTCCCATGCCAGGTGCCAGGGTTGCTCATGAAGTTTGATTCCTGCCCTCTGCAGTGGGCCCTGGCACAGATGGGGTCCTGTAAACAGGTCATGTCTGTGGTTTCCCTGAGCTCTGCTGAGTGGGAGCTTGGTCTGGGTCCTGCGCGGGGCCGGCGTGGTGCCCGTCGTCCTGACAAGTGGCTCGGAGCCCTCATCCCCTCCCGCCCCGTCGAGCACGGAAGCACGGGAAGAACAAAATAGTTGAATCTCGGGTTATTTCAGGCAGAATCTGTGCGACTGGCATCTCGCAGCCGGGTCTTTGCCTTCCACGTTCAGACGTTTAGCTAGTAGTTTGTTTCCTGGATTTTACATGTCATAAAATAAAATCACTCTCCTAATATAATGTGAAAAGATTGCTGCTTTGACCAATTCATTTTTTCCCCTCTATTTTCTCAAAAGAGGAAAACCAGCCAGTGGTCCCAGGGTCACCCTGTGTATGTCACTGCCATTGTCACCTCGGCTCCCACGTGAACGAGGTCACACTCCCTGCTGTGGCTTGAGCGTGTCCCCTCTGAAATTCAGGTGTAGACACTTAATGCCAATGTGGTGGTATCCAGAGGTGATTGGGCCATGAGGGCCCCTGCCCCTCGGGAGTGAGAAAGGGGCTTGTCTCTGCCACGTGAGGACACGGCGTTTGTCCCCCCTGGAGGACACAGCGATAAGGCGCCACCTTGGAAACAGAGACACCAGACACTGGACCTGCCCATGCTTTGGTCTTGGACTTCCAGCCTCCCGCGCTGTGAGAACACACAGTTCTGTTATAAACCCCCAGTCTCAGGTGCTTTGTTCCAGCAGCACAAACGGCTGGAGACTCCGTCCACAATGAGACGAGCGAGACCCAGAGGCACCGAGTCACGGACCAGACGCGGTGGCTGCTCAGTGTCAGGGCTCCCAATCCCACCCCGAGTCTTGCTCCAAACCCTCATCACAAGCGTCTCCTCCACGTGAGGGGTGAGCCCTGCATCTACATTTATTATCGATACTGATGTGGTGGGCTTGCTTTGACATCCTGATGTTTTCTGCTTTAATTTTTTAATCCAGAAATGCTCCTTTCTGCTTTTTAAATTTTTTGGCTCCTTTCTCTATTACGGATCTCCAACCTTCGGCCATGTGTGCTGTGCCTTATTTGATTTAGGATCCCCTGTAAACCTAGAAAGTTTTAAGTATCCTATTCTTTAACTCTTCTGCTGGTTACCCTGAATTTTAAAAACTAAACTTGCACCTACGTGTCTGCAATTGCTGATAAAAACACAGCACTGTCCCTTCATACACTCTCACGTGCGAGGACGCGGGGCCACACACCGCCCTTCCTAACACCTTCCCTCCCACTGGCTGGCTGTTGTGGATAAAATCTGGCATTTGTACCTGATTCCTTTAAGTCTGGATTACTGGTATTTGGCTTTTGTTTCAAGGATGATTCATGACAAGTGCGTTCGGTTTTGAATCCACTTCCCAACAGGTGTCACATATATTCTAGGCTTAGAGGTCCTCAGTATCGGACCGTGGATCACCGCAGTGAAGGGTGTTGGTGCCCCTCCGAGATCCCTTCTGGGGCCAGCGTGTCCATCCCCAGCTCAGAGACTGTCCCTGCTTGAGGCTCGCGGCGGCCCTTCTCTGTGCAGTTGACCCCTACCTATCTGGGGCTGTCTTGTCTGGAGGCTGCCGTGTGTGGTCCCGAGTCCTCTCCTCGCTTCCCTTCGCCCCCCTCCTCCCTCAGGTCCCTGTGCCTGAGGTCCCCACTACTCACTGTGGCTCCCTGCCGCAGGCTCTGCAACTGCGAGGGCAAGTGGCCCTGGGATAGGGGCCCCTCACTGCCATCACATAGCAGCTTCAGATGGGGACACTAAGGCCCAGAGATGGTGAGTTTTCTGCCAAAGTCCACACAAGAGCAGGTGTCCAGGTTTGCATCCAACAGCACCTGTGCCTTAGGGTCACCTTCAAGTCTCTCGGCCGGTCTCTCTCTGCCTGCCCCACACTCTCCTCCATACTCTCTCCTGACTCCTCTTCCCGTGAGGGCTGCAGACATGACTCACATTGTCCTCCTTGTCCCGGGTTGATTGTTCTGCTGCGCCAATATTGCTCGTCACTACATTTTCCCTCTTAGTTGCTTTATATACTCAACTCGCTTTCTACAGGTGCACAGGCACACCTGCCTTACTCCAATCATGCTCTACAGGTGCACAGGCACA
>NW_007728060.1:325191-329777 GCF_000696425.1 Galeopterus variegatus | reverse complement strand
ACCTGCTTTACTAACCCCTGCTCTACAGGTGCACAGGCACACCTGCTTCACTAACCACTGCTCTACAGGTGCACAGGCACACCTGCTTTACTCTACCCCTGTTATACAGGTGCACAGGCACACCTGCCTTACTCCAATCATGCTCTACAGGTGCACAGGCACATCTGCTCCCTGTTCTACAGGTGCACAGGCACACCTGCCTTACTAACCCCTGTTCTACAGGTGCACAGGCACACCTGCCTTACTAACCCCTGTTCTACAGGTGCACAGGCACACCTGCCTTACTAACCCCTGTTCTACAGGTGCACAGGCACACCTGCCTTACTAACCCCTGTTCTACAGGTGCACAGGCACACCTGCCTTACTAACCCCTGTTCTACAGGTGCACAGGCACACCTGTCTTACTAACCCCTGTTCTACAGGTACACAGGCACACCTGCCTTACTAACCCCTGTTCTACAGGTGTACAGGCACACCTGCCTTACTAACCTCTGCTCTACAGGTGCACAGGCACACCTGCCTTACTAACCTCTGCTCTACAGGTGCACAGGCACACCTGCTTTACTAACCCCTGCTCTACAATTCCCTCCTGTATTTTTGTTCCTCTTGGGTGTCTCCATTTTCATTTAAACCTGTTACCTTAACTATCTCTTCTTTTCTAGAGTCTAAAAAAGTATCAATGGCATAAATTTGTTTCTTTAGTTTTCCTTTTTCTTAAAAAAAAATCACCTTATCATGTCAGGTGCCAAGGCTTTGTTTTGTTTCTTTATTTTTCCTCCTTTTTATGTCTAAAAAAGTATCAATGGCATAAATTTGTTTCTTTAGTTTTCCTTTTTCTTAAAAAAAATTCACCTTATCATGTCAGGTGCCAAGGCTTTGTTTTGTTTCTTTATTTTTCCTCCTTTTTTAAAATCCCCGAGTGAATCAAGGACTGACAGTTTTCGCAGCCGTCCCAAACAGGATGAGTGGGGTGTTGGCCAGAAGACCAACAGAACTCAGCAAGAGGAAATACACAACAGTTTTGCTTGTGGGAATATCATATTCCGGAATCTAGTGCACACAGGTAGAAGGGGCATATTTTTTAGGCTTTCTGTGCCTCTTGAGTAATAGTCGGGTGGAGATCACCTCCCTTCCCCACCTCCCAGGGGAACTCTGGGACCCACATGTGCTGAGTAAATTGTGATTCTTCCCACGGCTGGCCAGAGGAAGCTCGGCATGGCCTGGGGCCGCTCACGGCAGGTGGGTCTGGGAGTCCTGTGTGGTTGCTGTTGGCAGCGGGTTGAATGCGGCCGACTTCCTCCCAACCCTGCCCCACAGCACAGCGACAATTTCTGTAACTCTCCCTCTGAGAACCAACACATATGAAATGTTCCTGTGCCAAGCACTTGGCTGAAGAACGCGCAATCATGCCTGCACAGCTGCAGTGACCTAGTTAATTGGAATTCAGGGACATTCACTTTAATAGAAGAGCAATTAGGGGCTACTGCCTGCCTGTGGGGTGGAGAAAGCTCATGAAGAAAGAGAGAGGGTGGGTTAGCCTGCACCCTCCAGACGGGAATCAACCTGTTCCATGTGAATCCACAGCCGCCGGCCCTGGTTCCCATCTGCTCAGAGGAGACATGCTGGGAAATAATCCCAAATTGCAAATTGGCCCCAGCCTCCTAGCTTCACAGAGGTTGATCCCAAACCATAATGTTGTGTCTCAAATATTCTCACTTCCTTTTCAGGCCCTGCCTGTCCCTGGAAGCTTGGCATTGCCATGTGGGTGGGTGTATTTTTTATGGATCATTTTCAGAGAGTGTGAATGAATATAGTTATCACCACCCTTGGCGCTGCCAGAGCTATATTTCTAGCTGGTGTTGGATCCGTTCCTTTGTTTGACAAGGGCTTACTGAGCCACATCAGGCAGCAGGTCCGAGGACCACAGCAGCGGATACGCTCGCGGTAGAGCAAGAAGCTGTATGTCCAGGGAGATCGTGCGTGCTCCACTGGTCAGAGCTGTGCAGGTGCTGTGGAAGGGAGGTCCAAGCATCGCCCACAGGTAAACTGTGGCGAGGAGACTCCCCCGGGAGGTGCCACTCAGGACACGTCCCGTCACAGTGTTGGGGCAGAGCGTAAGGCACAGGGGCAAAAGCTTGGAGTGCAGGCGTGGCCAGGCGTGCGGGGTTTTCCAGGAGGTCAGTGATATGATTCAGTTGGTTGTTTAAGAGCACCTCTTGAGTGCCTGCTGCGTGGAGCATGTATTTGCGGAAGGCAGAGTGGAGGTCGGCTAGCGGGGCAGCTTCAGTGGAAATGACGGGAGTTTGGGCCAAGTGCAGACAGGGGTCGCAGACCAGGGAGGTGTGCATGAGTGGACGTGGGTCCAGGGAGACCCAGGATTCACTTGTGATGGCCCTAGTGGAGCCCGAGGCCCTTCTGGAGACGAGGACCATGGAGAAAACGTGGTCTGGGAGGAGGCTGCAGGCAGGTTTGGAGGCGCTGAGTAAGGTGTGCTTCTGGACATAGATGGTTGCGTGTGGACTTTTTCTCTCAAGGCGATTGTGGACTCAAAGGCAGTGGATGAAGGGCTGTGAATCTGAGCACAAACTGGCAAGGACCCTGTGACTGAAACGTTCTTGGAAAAGAGCAGCAGCTCTGGAGCACTCACACTTCCCAGTGGAATGCCGAGGAGAGTCCAGAAATAAGCCTTTACATTTACTGTTAATTGATTATTAGCAAGGCTTTTAAGACAAGTAATGGGAGGACACCGAGGATTCATAGGAATGGGGCTGGGACAACTGGATACCCACATGCAAAAAATGAAGTCGGAGCCCTTCACACCACACACAAAATTGATTGAAGATGGATCGCAGACCTAAACTACAAGAGCTAAAATTATAAAACTCTTAGAGGAAAATACAGGAGTAAATATTCCTGATGTTGGATTAAATAAAGGATTTTTAGATATGGCACTAAAAGTGTAAACCACAAAATAAAATAAAATGGAATAGAATAAAATAAAATTTAAAAATCTAAAAAAGGTAACCCATACACTGGGAGAAAAGATTTGTAAATCCAATATCTGATACCCTTATGCAATATTCAATATCTGACACTGAATTGGTAACCAGAGTATATAAAGAATGCCTACAACTCAACAACAAAAAGACAACAGAATTTAAAAATGGTTTAAAAAATCTGAATAGACACTTCTCTGAAGAAGTGGCCAAAAAGCACATGAAAATAAGCTCAACTAATCATTAGTAAAACACAGATCAAAACCATAATGAGACACCACCTCGAAATGGTTTAAAAAATCTGAATAGACACTTCTCTGAAGAAGTGGCCAAAAAGCACATGAAAAGAAGCTCAACTAATCATTAGTAAAACACAGATCAAAACCATAATGAGACACCACCTCGCACCCACTCCTGCTCATCCAACATTCGTTTCTCTTTTCATAATTGAAAAGAGAAATAATTCCAAGTGCTGGTGAGGATGCAGAGAACCGGAATCCTCAGACATTGCCGCTGGGCGTGCAACACTCTGCAGCCGCTGTGGAAGACAGTTCAGCGGTTCCTCAGAAAGTTCGCAGTTTCCATATTGCCCAGCAATTCCACTTCTAGGCACACCCAACAGAAGCTAAAACATAAGCCCCACAAAACCCTAATGTGAGTGTCCGTAGCAGCGTTATTCACGATGCCCAAATTTTGGAAAAACCCAAATATCCACCAACTGATAAATGTATATTGTTTTTTAATTCCCTATTTCATGTATTTCTGTTATAATTTTTGTTATTTCTCACTTATATTTGCTTTTGGTTTAGTTTGCTCTATTTTTTCTATTTTCTTAAGGTAGAAGTTTACATTACTGATTTGAGATTTTTCTTATTTTTAAAATAGGTGTTTACAAGGATAAATTTTCTTCTAAGCATTGCATGAGCCCTGCATCCTATAAATTTTGATATATTGAGCTTTGATTTTTATCTCAAAGCTCTCTCTAATTTCCCTGCGATTTTTCTTTTTACCCATTGTTTATTTAGGAGAGTGCTGTTTAATTTCCACACATTTGTGAATTTTCTAAATTTCCTTCTGTGGTCAGAGAACATATTTCCTATGATCTTAGTCATTTTAAATGCATTAAGACTTGTTTTGTGACCCAAACTAAAAATAAAATAAGATAAAATGCAGTATAACCATGCAATAGAATATTTTTTTTATCAATGAAAAGGAATAACGTGCCGATACATGCTATAACATGAATGAACCTTGAGAATGTTATTCAAAGTGAAAGAAGCTAGTCACAAAAGACTACTCCTGGGACAATGCCATTTACATGAAAAGTCCAGCACAAGGAAATCTACAGAGGTAGAAAGTAAGTTGCTAGTTGTCTATGGATGGAGTGGGGGAACGGAGGTGACTCTATGGTTACGGTGTTAGCTTTTGCAATGATGAAAATGTTCTCAAGTTAGATTTTGATGATAGTCAAACAACTCTCTGAATATTCAAAAACCATTGACTTTTACACCTTAAATAATGCATTTTTGTGTGTGTCAATTACCTCTAAATAAAGATTTAAGAAAAACACTTTATCGATACAATAGAAAA
>NW_007728060.1:316117-323881 GCF_000696425.1 Galeopterus variegatus | reverse complement strand
AAAAAAACCCCATAGTTTAAAGGAAACAACGTCAAAAGCCCAGGACTAACACAACCAATGAACTAAACTCCAGAAAGTGAGGACCTTCTTACAAGAAAGGATTGCATCAGCCCCGCTCCCATCCCTGGTGGAGCCGAGGAGCGGGGGAACTGCTGTATACAGGTCAGAGAATCCCACCAAGCTCTTCACAAACTTTCAACAACATCAGTCTGGTCTTTGCAGACAGCCTCTGGGTATCATGTCAAAAGCAGGGGCTGCTGTCAGGTATAAGACGGCTGCATTTCAAAAGTGCACACACAGAAGGAGACCTGAGAGAAAGTCCCCAGATCTGAGGACGACTGGGAGGAGGTGGGACTGCTGAGAGTAATCCCCCAATGCACTCCAGGCTTTCAATGTAATCAACTGGTATTAGAGGAAGAGAGCTGATAGAAATCCCCTCCAGCACCTCCAGACCTTCACAGACGGCAGGGGCGCCGCTGGCAGAGGCACAGAGCAGGGCAGCAAGGCTGAGAAAGACCAGTTCAAGCTCAGAAAGTCTGGGTTAGGACTGCAGGGCACGGAGGAAGGCTGTTGTGTTGGCTGTGAAGCACACGCCAAGCTCCCAGCTCTCTTTAATACTCAGATTCTGATACACCCTCTCAAAAATATTTGAAGCCAGTGGTACATTGATGCAAACTAGAGCTGCTACAAATCCTAGAACCAGCCTGACGTCTGTAAGGGAGGCCCTTTTCTCGAGTTAAATATTATTGACATTAGTCTCCATTTTTCTTATACACAATATATTTAGCATAATTTTAAAAAATCATATGCACACACACGCTAACAGAAGTGTGATCAGTTTTCAAGAGAACGAATCAAAAAAGATCCAGAGATGACCAATATTTTAACTATCAGAAGGGACTTTGGAATAATTAAGTCAAAAATCTAGTGGGAACTGTGTACATCAAAAGCTATTTAAATGAAAATTGGTTAATGCAGAGGAAAAATAATTAAGTCAGAAGGCAGATCAATAGACTATATTTTAATTAAGAAAAAAAAGAACAACAAAAAACTTGGGACAATATTACATGTGTGAAAAATGTAATTGAAGACACAGAAAATTAGGCAGAAGAAATATTTGAAGATATAATTTCCAACAATTTTCAAAAAGCGCTAAAACGAACCCATCTACAGATTCGAGAAGCTCACACCCAAAGAAGGGTAAGTGAAAAGAAAACCGCATGTAAGCACATCACAGCTAAGATGCTGAAAATCAAAGAGAAAAAGCAGACAAACTAGCCAAGAAAAAGGCATTATTTAAAAAAAAGATACAAAAATAATTGATTTCTCAGCAGAAGCAAAGTTCAAAAGTCAATTAAATGGCATCTTTAAAGTACCCAAATCATAAAAATTGTTAATGTTTAATTTTACAAGTAAAAATATCCTATAAAATTCAAAGAAAAAGTAAAGATGTGCATAGGCAAAGACTGAGAAAATGTGTCTCTAGCAGATCTGACCCACAAAAAGTATGGAATGAAGATTTTCGGGTTGACGGGAAACAGTGTCAGTTAGAAGCCCAGGTTTGTGACAAAGAATGAAATATCTGCAGAAATATGAGAAACACGTGCCCCCCCACTCCACTCCCTCACGTATGTTCATTGCAAATATGTAAATATGTCTGAGATATATATATATATATATATATATACATGGTACTTCAAGAAGTTTGTGGAAAAATAGGATTAAATATGAATCTTTCCACGGACTTTTTGAACTACCTTCACGTGTATTAAATTTCTTTAAATAGTATCAGTTATTTAAAACAAAAACAGTTACAATTTATTTTAAAGCATGTCAAGAGCCACAACAGGAGAGCACACAGGCTGTGAGGGGGTCACAAGGAATTTCGCTCCTCATTGCAGGGCGTTTCCACAGCTGTGACATGGTGTGATGTCACATGAAGGTGATTATTGAAAGGTGTCTATTTAATCTCTAGGTTAACACTTCACACAATACTTTTTCAATTAAAGTAATAATATAGAATGCTAAAAATACACAATTTCCCCCAAATTAAGTAGAACGTAGAGCTAACTGAATTGGTATTTAACAAACTTCAAAATGAGAGACTTAAACCCTGTTATAAGAATAATTATATCAAGTCTACACAGACTAAGTGCTCAAAATGCAACGGGAAGGTGGTGAGACTTGAATCAAAACAAAAATGATGAACAACCACATGCTTCCTCCCAGAAATAGTCTTTAATTACAAAGACGCAGGAAAGATGGAAGGAAGACAGTGGGACGAGGCACGCCACACGCGTGCAGAGCACGCGGAAGTTGGCGACGTGTAGCGTCACCAGAGCGGAATTGGAGAGATGAGTGCTCCTGGATGCAAAGAAGGGGCATTTCATAATGACAAAATGATGAATTTCTTGAAGACATGATACTTTAAAATATGTATTAACTTACAAAAGATATTTAAAATATGTGAAGCAAAATTGGCAGAAATAAAGAGAGAAATATGTGGATGCATAATGACAATTGCCAGTGTTTATCACCAGTCTCTCAAGCACTTGACGGGATAGACAAAAATCTTTAACTTTATTGAATATTAAGTACATTATCAGCCAACTTGAACTATTTGATATTTAGAGAACATTACAACCAAAACTACACAATACGTATTCTTTTTAAATACGCATGAAACTTTCTTCAAGATAGACTATATCTGGGCTATAAAAAGGGTCTCAATATATGGTTTTTTTTTTCTTTTTTTTTTCCTTTTTGTCTTTTTTCGTGTTCGGCAACGGATTGCAACCCTCAGTGTCGCACCCGTACCGGACCGGGACCGGCAACGGGATCGCAACCCTTGGTGTTGCGGCCGCCCCTCGCTCAGCCAGTGAGCAGGAACCGGTCTGTATGTGGGATCCGAACCCTCGGCGGGAGCGCCACCGTGCTCCCAAGCAGTGCACTGTAGCAGTGCGCCACCGGGCCGGCCCTCAATATATGTTAAATAGCTAAGATTATACAGAATATATTCTCTAATCAAAATGGTTTTAAAGTAGAAATAACTAACAATGAGACACTTAAATAATCCAAAAATATTTGAAAATTAAACAACACACTTCTAAATAATCCATGGTTCAAAAAGGAACTCATAAAGGAAATGAGATGATATTTTGAATTGAATCATAATGAAAATTTAACATACCAGAATTAGTGGTATGCAGCTAAAGTAGTATTTAGAGACAAATGTATAGCTTTATATGTGTATATATAGATAGATATTTTTAAAAAAACTGGTATTGATAAATAAACTCTGCTCTCACCTTAAGATGCTAACAAAAGAAAGACAAACTTAACCTAAACCGAGTGAAAAAAATGATCAGAACTAAGATTAGAAATCAATAAAATAGAAAACAAACAGAAAGAATCAATCAAAGCAAGAGCGGTATTTTGAAAAGATTAATAATATGAGTAAACCTTTAGCAACACTGATAAAGAAAAATAAAAGAAAGAAAAGACAAATGATGAAAATCAGGAAGTACAGATATTATATACACCGTAAGTCTAGTAAGGGGAAATTATCAATTCTTTATGAAAATAACTTCAACGATTTTCATAAAACAAAAACATTCCTTGAAAAATACAAAGTAGCAAACCAAACACAAGAAGGGATAAGAAATCTAAGCAAACCTACATCTATTACGTAAATTGAATTCATAACCAAACATTCCCAAGGATAAAACTCCATATTTGGATGGCTTTACTGGAGAAGTCTACCGAACAGTTAAGGAAGAATTAACACCATTCTTAAACAAACTCTTTCACAAATGGAGTGGGAGGGAACCAAACACTGACAAATAAGTTAAGAAGAAAATTACAGATCAATATTGTTCCTGCACAAAGATACAGAAATACTTAGTGAAATGTTAATCTTAAACAAACTCTTTCACAAATGGAGTGGGAGGGAACCAAACACTGACAAATAAGTTAAAAAGAAAATTACAGATCAATATTGTTCCTGCACAAAGATACAGAAATACTTAGTGAAATGTTACTATTCAAATCAAGCCCTGGGACTAAGGGGTTTTATCCCAAGGATGCAAGTTTGGTTTACTATTTAAAAATCAATGCAACACACCACACCAGGAGAATAAAAGAGGAAAAAACAAACGTGATTATTTTAATAGATGCAGTAAAAGCATACAATCAAGTTCAGCATCTCTTTATTGTAAAACCTCTCAGCAAAATAGGAACCGAAGTAAATTTGCAAAACCTGATAAGCACATTCATGAAAGACCTATTGCTAACGTCTTAATTAATGGTAAAACATCGAACATTTCCCTCCTAAGAACAGGGATAAGGCTAGGAGGTCCACACTTTCCTCTTCTTTCCAAAATTATAGTGAAGGTCCTTGCCAGAACATTAAGAACCGAAAAGAAATAAAAACAATGAAAATTGGAAAAGATAAAGTTAGAATGTTTTTAGCTGCAGGCAATATGACTGTGTATATAGAAAATCTACTACACATAACGAATTAATTCAGCAAGGTGCCTGGATATGATTCCACCACAGGACTTAGCAACTCCACTCCTAGGTGTTTACCTGGGGTGTTGCCTCCACAAAGACTTCCATAGAACGTTTAAAGCTGTGTTGTTCATAATTGCCCCAGACTGAAAATAACCAAAAAGTCTAACAACAGGAGAAAAGGTAAACAAATTGAGTATATCTAGACGATAGAATATTAGTCAGCGATAAGAAAAATCATGACCAACTGATACATGCAACAACATGGATAAATCTCAAAAATGTATTTAGCAAAGAAGTCAGGGCAAACACGCACATACGATGTGTTTTCATTTGTGCAAAATCCATATACGAGCAAAACTGATCTATGGTGATAGAAACCGGTTATTGGTTGTGGGGAGGGAGGGAAGATTACATGAAAAGAAACAGGAGGAAACTTTCTGAATGCGTGGGGATGTTCTATATCTCGTTTGGGGTGCTGGTTACGAAGATGTATACACTTGCCAGCACTCATGAAACCGCATAGTTAAGACATTGGCACGTTCGTATGTCAGCTGTATCGCAATTTAAAACAAACAAAACATTAAAGCAATCCACCACATTAAAAGAACAAACTAGAAAAAAAAATGACCATTTTAATAAGTGCAAAAATATTTTGAAAAAAGCCCCCAACATTCATTGATGACAACAAAAACCTCTTAGCAAACCAGGAATAGAACGGAATTTCTTTAATCTGATAATGCAACTCACTTGATAAAATAATGAAGCCTTTTTCCTGAGACTGGGGCTGAGAGGAGGATGCTTACTGTTGCCACGTATTTTTCTAGCATTGAACTGGAGATTTTAGACAGTACATTAAAGCAAGGGAAAAAACAAAAGTACAAGGATTGGAATATAAGAAATAAAAGTCATCCGGATACAAAGTAATTGATTAGGTGCGAACTCATAAATGTCATAGAATAACTCTTAGAATTAATGAGTTACATTTACCACAGTTGCTGGAACAAAGTAAATATCAAGTTTAGTTTTACATACAGTAAAAACCGACAATTAGAGCATAAATGTCATAGAATAACTCTTAGAATTAATGAGTTACATTTACCACGGTTGCTGGAACAAAGTAAATATCAAGTTTAGTTTTACATACAGTAAAAACCGACAATTAGAGATGGAATAGTAAAAGTCATATAAATAGTATCAAAAACAAATAAATGTAGTGAAAAGCGTGCATGGCCTCTAGACGGAAAGCATCACTGAGAGAAGTTAAAGGCCCTCCCAGGTGGACGGAGGCGTCCACACAGGGGGTGTGGGGTTAGCTTCCACTTGAGGGGCGGGTTTCGGGGGACAGAGAGAGAGGTCATGAGGTCAACCGAGGAGACCCCCTGCAGGCTCTGGTGTTGGGGGCAACATGCAGGGAGGGGTCCACGCCCGCAGCGCACCTTTGCCATGAGCAGAGAAGAGACAAGGGAAGAACTATTTAGGAGGGGGCATCACCTGATCATTTAGTCCCACGTGTCTATGAACATCAGGAACGTGCTGCATGGTGGACTGAAACATTCTGTCTTCAGGTCATTCAAGTAAACAAACACGTGTGAAACGATCTGAGTTTGCACGAAGTGCTGCGGAGACAAAAGCAGCGGCAGCAGGGGAGACAGGCAGGGAGGGCCTGTGTTAGGTGGGGAGAGTGGGGAAGGAGTTTTGGAGAAAAGGAGGCCTCGCTGAGAGGGAGGGACCTCGTGTGCCACTCGCCGGCCAGGAGAAGCGCACTCCTGCAGAGGATCCAGAGCCGGTTTCAGGCACCGACGCTGAGACAGTGAGCGAGGCTGGCACCATCCTGTCCCCCAGACCGTGCCCTTTGAAGCAACGGGTGCAGCAGGGTTTTCCCAACACCTATGTCATTCCAGCAGGTGGTAGAAGGAGGTGCTTAAACAGAGTTCTACCGTGTCCTGACCTGGAGTGGTCCCAGAGACCCTGTCTAAGCTGGAGCTGGCATGAGAAGGAGTGAACAGATGAGGGAGCGGGGGGATGGGAGGCTTCCCAGGAGGAGTGAAGCCCTGAGCCAGCCGGGAAGAAGCCGACCATGATGGGGGAGAGGGCAGCCAGCCCTCCTGCGGCAGGGCGCATGATCTGGAAAGGATGGAGAGGCGGAGCCCGGGAAGATGGGACGTTTGAGGGTGGGAAATAAGTCTGGACTTTATCCCAAAGACAGTGGAAAGCCACTGATGTTCGGGAATGAAGAAGACGACTGCGTCAGATCCGTGTTTTCAGAGCCAGGAACTCTAGAGATAATCCAAGAAGAGGGCACGGCCGCTTGGAGCAGCGTGGTCACACAAAGATGGGATTGCATGGATCTGAGAAATGGTTACTACCAGGAACCATCAGAACTTGATTATTGATTGCAACAAAGTTGGAGGAAAGAAGGGGCTAATTGAAAGGAGTTTGAGGAAATGACACTTAACAGGAGCTCAAATTCTCAGAACACATACCTAGATGGGGAGAAGCAGATACCCAAACTCCACAGGGAAAGTCCTGAAAGCACGTGGAGGGGTAACCTGATGAGTGGCCGTGTCACAGGGCCACACCTCCAGGGTGTGCTGGAGTCCTGGGTGCTGGCCACCCGAGCTGCTGTCTAAGCCAAGTGACTGTTTCACACAATGTCCATGGGATTGTGTCACTGGTTGCTACGGATTGAAGTCCCCCCAAAACTTAGTCCCTACTGTGACAGAGTAAAGAGGGTGGAAGTCCTATTAGGGTAATTGAAAGGTGGGACCTTGAAAAGGTGTTTAGATTGTAGGACCATGCCCTAGTAAATGGATTAGAAATGATGGTCAGGGGTGTGGTTCTGAAGGCTTTAAAAAGAGAACATGTGAGGGTTTCTCTCTGCTCTGCCATTTTCTGCCATGTGAGACCCCAGCATTGCTGTAAAACCACCACCGAAGAAGACCCTCACCAGATGTGTTCCCTGGACTGTAGACTTCCCAGCCTCTGAAACTGTAAGCAATAAATTTCATTTTCTTAGAAATTACCCAGTTCTAGATATTTTGTTATAAGCAAAAGAAATGGACTAACACGGAAAATTGGCACCAGAGAAGTGGGGTGTTGTTTACAACAAATACTTGAATATTTGAAAGTGACTTTGGAACTGGGTGTTGGGGAGATGCTGGAAGAATTTGGAGGAAAAGGATGGGAAAAGCCTAGATGCTGGTGAAATTTTAGAAGACAAGAAAACCATAGAAAGTCTAAAATGTTTTAAAG
>NW_007728060.1:311789-314853 GCF_000696425.1 Galeopterus variegatus | reverse complement strand
CCTGTGTCTTACATCACAATCTCAGAGGCCTAGGGAGACAGAATAGTCTTGGGGAACCACCCTGGGAAGCTGCTCCCCACACCAGCATCCCAGCTGCTTTGGCTGCTCCAGCTTTGGCCAAATTGGCCCCAGGTGTGGCTGGACCTGCAGCTTTGGAAAATACAAGCTGGAAGCCTTGGTGATGTCCACGTGGTGTTAAGTCTGCAGGTTTGCAGAATGCCAGAGCCGTGGAGGCTTGGCAGCCTTTGCTCCAATTTCTAAGCATGTATGGAAAAGCCTGGGGGTCCAGGAAGAAGGTTTGTCATGGGGCAGATTCACCAGAGTCTTTGCTAGAGCAATGCCAAGAGGAAATATGGGGTTGAAGTTGCAGCTGAAAGACCCCACCAAGGCCATGCCTAGTAGAGCCATGGGAGCAGGACTGCCATGGAGACCCCAGAATTGTGGAGCTACCAGCATGCAACACCAGCTTGCGAGAGCTGAAGCATCACCTGAGACCAGGAGAGCCATAGAAGTGGAGCCGCCCCAGGACTTGGGGACCCAACCTGTGCACCAGGGTGCAGAGGATGCTGGACATGGAGTTAAGGCACATGATTTTCCAACTTTGAGATCTGATGCCTGCCCTTCTGGGTTTCAGACTTGGCATATCCAAACCAAAATGACTGCCTTTCTCCCAAAAAGAAGTCCTTCCCCTGGGTTTCTACCTAGCAAAAGGGACTACAGGCTCTGCGGTTCCCATGTCAGACCTCAAGTTGATGTGTGGCCTCATGGTATTGGTCAGATTAACTCAGGGCTCCTGCCTCTGATCATGTCTTTCACGTCTCTACTTGGTGTACCCCTTTCTTTTGGCTCACTTCTCCATTTTGGAATGGGAATATGCACGCTGTGTTTGTCCCACCATTGCATCTTGGCAGTAGATAACTTGTTTTGATTTCACAGATGGGATGTTGAGACTTTTGACTTTTGAGTTGAAACAAGTTCAGACTTTGGGGGTGGAATTAATGTATTTGTATGTGAAAAAGACATGAGTTTTGGGGGAACAGTTGCTGAATGCTGTGGATTGATGTCCCCCCAAAACTTAGTCCCCACTGTGACAGTGTAAAGAGGGTGGGAGGTCCTATTACGGCAATTGAAAGGTGGGGCCTTGAAGAGGTGGTTGGACTGCAGGACCTTGCCATAGTGGATGGATTAATAATGGTGGCGTGGTTCCGAGGGCTTTAACAGGAGAGTGCATGTGAGAGTCTCTTTCTTTCTCTCTTCTCCACCATTTTATGTCATGTGAGACCACTGCGTTCCTGGACTTTGGGCTTCCCAGCCTCCAAAACTGTAAGCAACAAATTTTATTTTCTTATAAATTACCCAGTTCCAGGTATTTTTTTNCCAAAACTGTAAGCAACAAATTTTATTTTCTTATAAATTACCCAGTTCCAGGTATTTTTTTATAAAGCAACATAAATGGACTAATACACTGGTAGAGCGCATGGTCTCCTGTCATGGAGCAGCTCCGTAACTGGGCTCAGACATCGTGGTCTGACGTCTTTGGTCTTGATTTGGGCCTGACCTCAGCCCACCCTGTGAATAAACACGACTGCCAGCCTGCCAGGTTATCAGCATCCTGATGTGCCTGTGTGTCTGGGTCGGACTGCAGGTTGGATAAAGTGAGGATGGGGTGAGGGTGTCAAGTGCGACTCATAAATTCTGCCATGCACAGGGACAGGGAAGGCAGCAGGGGATACTTGAGGAGGCAAACGCCAAGTTCAGTTTTGTGCATGTTGAATTGGACGTGCCCGGGCCCACCAAGTGGAGAAGTGATGGACGTGGTCAGGGAGTCTGGAGCTCATCTGACCTGTTTCCACAAGGCCACACATTGACTCGAGGTCTGACATGGGAACTGCAGAGCGTGTAGTCCCTTTCACTAGGTAGAAACCCAGGGGAAGGACATCTTTTGGGGAGAAAGGCAGTCATTTGGGTTTGGACATGCCAAGTTTGAGGCCACACACCCCAAGTATGGATAGCTCAAGGACACTTGGTCCTTGGTTAGACCTCGGTCCTTCCAGGTTTGTGTTCCAAGACTGCATTCTGCTGTTTTAGCTGAGTTTAGACTTCTGAAGCTCACGGGTTCTGGTCTTTGAGGAAACCTAAGCAACGACAATCCTTCCTTTGAGAGCTGCCCTGTGTCCCTCTGGCCAACCCCCAATTTCCAGCCATGCTCAGCTCTTCAGAGCCACATGGATTCTGCCCCAGCTCTCCGTCGGGGAACTTACCCGTGTCCGTGTGGATGCTTTGGTGTTGGACACATGTTGACAAGGATCGTCTCTGCTCCCCTGGCTTAGGAGAAGGACTTTTAAGTGGGTTGCTATTCCACGTGCTCAATTATTCAGCAAGCTATTCAGCTGAAAGTGTGGAAAGGATTTGTAATCTGCTATATTGCAAATGCCTGCTATGAAATTCTCCACGTCCCGTGAGTCCTTTTGGCAACTGACAAAATGAGGGTATGAGATAACTCTCTGTTCCCTGTTAATAATGCTGGGGGAATGCAGAATCGATGCTTTTGAATATTTCAAGGCCTCCGTTCTGGAATGAGTAAACAAAGGAGAAGCAAATTGAAGACTTCAGTGTTGGTGGCTGCTGGAGACGAATGACTGGGTTCACCCACTCGTAGAATTGGCCGGAAAATCTCCCACTGAGGTCCCTTTGCTAAGGACGGCTCAGACTGGGTTCTTCGTGGTTGTGGCAGTCAGGTGAACGAACTCACTATCTGAAAATGGGGTAGGGTGCAGACTGGGCTCGTCCCAACCACGCGCCCCCGCTGCCCCGCGTCCTCTCCTGTAGCATGGATGAGACACACCTCTTGGCGGAAGGTGGAGTTTCATTAGCTTTTGCACATAGGTTTCCACCTTACTTCTTTTAGGAGCAGGGTGGACCTGCCCAACACCTTGCCCTCTCCACTGATTAGATAAAAAGCATGATAAGGTGTGTGGTATTTCTCAACCACCATTTTCTCTGAAACTTAGCTCTATTAAATTGCTCTTAAGCTCATCCGACAGGACACCCAAACACAAGACGG
>NW_007728060.1:309555-311122 GCF_000696425.1 Galeopterus variegatus | reverse complement strand
AAACTTAGCTCTATTAAATTGCTCTTAAGCTCATCCGACAGGACACCCAAACACAAGACGGTAGAAGCTGCCTGGTCTCTTCCTTGTTGTCCGATCGCCTATGCCGTCACCATCAATTCTGTCTTCAATCTCCTGTAACCTGGATTATTCCACCAAATCGGCACGAAAAATTAATCATCTCATTCCCTATCACAGATCCAAGGGGCACAGTGAATCCTTTTATGTTTTGACACGGCCGACCCACTCCCTCTGGCTTAACTCTCTCTGCATTGATTCTGTGACCTGTTTTTTTGTTGTTTCTTCCTTTATCTCTCTGATCACGCTTCTCTTCGTCCTTGAGAGTGTTTATTTCACTTCTGTTACTTTGTCCCTCACCTGAATGTGGCTGTCCTTCACGCTTCTGTTCTCGCTCTGCTCAGGAAAAAGCACATGGAAGTAGGCGTGGGCGACTAGATGTTTGACCTGGAAGAAGATCTCTGTCCCATTGTCTTTTGTAGTTTAATTACTGATCATCTGAAAGGAAGGCAGGAGAGGTTTGTGGTTTGGGAAAGAGGGTGTGCATTGCAGGTGCTGGCTTTGACTTCTGTCTTGGGCTGATAAGTCAGGTGGTTGTCTCTGTCCTGGACTTCTCTCTGGAATTTGCAAATTGGATGGCTGCCCCTGCATGTACATCTAAGTGTCACATATGTAACTCAAACCCACCATCCCCCAAGTGAAGTCACCACCTCATGCTCAGCTACCGTCTTTTCATGCCTTCCATGCATCAGCTAGAACTACCCTAAACACCTCAAATCCACAAGGTACAAATCTAGACACCTTTACCAACCTAAAATCTAAATAACCAGCTCTCTGACCACTGCCTCCTGACTTTAGAAATCTCTCCATTATTCCCAGAATATCCTGTTCACATATTTAAAAGCCACTTCCAATGGCTCTGTTCACTCCACCCGCTGTCCCATCTCAAGCCTCTCCCAGTGTAGTCCAGAGTCCATGGCTCACTCTTGCAAGACACTCTTCCCCCTGAGCTTAGGAGTTGACACATGCCCTGTCTGGTCATGCTTCCTCTGGGAATCATCGCATTATCTGCTGAAACTGTCAGAGAAAGCCATAAAACTACCCAGTGTGCTGACACTTTTAGTTGACAAGTGTGGTCTCCGTTCTACCAGCTCCTAGCCCTGCTCTTTTCTCTCTGTTTCCTGGTGATGGGAATCCTCACCTTCTCCACTGCTTTGGTCCCCCCACCAATTGCCATCATGGCGGGCACCTCTTTCCTCCTCCATGGTCTGCCAACCCTCTCCCTATTCCTGTCTCAGGTCATTTCTAGTTTCCACCCTGGTCCCCAAGTCACCGCAGTCTCTCTTCTTCACTGACTCCCTCTCCGGTTTTAGTCACTGCACTTTTCCCCCCATCAAATTCAAACATCTTTATGATTTTTCCATCTTAGTAAAAAATAGATCAGTCAGGGGCTGGCCCGGTGGCGCACTGCTACAGTGTGCCGCTTGGGAACACGGCGGCGCTCCCGCCGAGGGTTCGGATCTCACATACAGACCGGTTCCCGCTCACTGGC
>NW_007728060.1:305734-309399 GCF_000696425.1 Galeopterus variegatus | reverse complement strand
CGACACTGAGGGTTGCGATCTGTTGCAGGACACGAAAAAAGACCAAAAAAAAAAAAAAATAGATCAGTCAATAAACAGATGAAGAGAAACTTTTGTTTCAGTGGAACCTTCCCTGAACTGATGGGCTCCTCCCCTACCTGATGTGTCTTGACAGCAAAATTCACTCTCTAATGTCCCCGAGGCTCCTTTCTGCCTAACTTCCCAAATCCATCTTGCTCTCTGCAGCAGTGCACTGGGATTGGAACCTTCCCTGAACTGATGGTCTCCTCCCCTACCTGATGTGTCTTGACAGCAAAATTCACTCTTTCATGTCCCTGAGGCTCCTTTCTGCCTAACTTCCCAAATCCATCTTGCTCTCTGCAGCAGTGCACTGGGATTTCTCCTGTTGCCAAGTTAACCTCCTGGCTGCTCAGCTCCTTGGCTACTTTTAATGCTTATTTTCTGATCTCACTACAGAATTCAAAACTGCTGACTGTTCTCTTATTTCTTCAGAGGGAGTAGGGGGCGTGGGGGTTCTCATACACTCTACACTTTGACTCACATGAACTACACTTTGCACATATAGATTTAAATTAATCCACTCTGCCCATCTCATAAAAACATCCCCGTGCACTCGTTATGGAATAGGTGATGTTTTCAGGGAATGATGTCCTGAGATAGATCTCAGATGAAAGTAAGAATCCCAAATAATTTCACCCCCCAGGAAAGAAAAAAATGGTTAAATATCATTTTATTCCAACAGTGAACAAACCTAGGCACTCTCACACATGTAATTTAAAGTCTCATCTACATAGTGTCTTATTCTACTTTTTTACTTATTACACTTATTTTACTGTATGTTTAAACAACGCTGCTAATGTAGTTATAAATCTTGATGTCAATAACAACAAATGTATAAGAGAAATATATGAAATTTCAAAATGATTATTCAGTCATAGAAATAGGAATTCTCATTTTGTATGGGTCAATTTAGAAAGTAGAATGGAACATGTTTAAGATATTAAATTATGATAAAGCATTTTTTCTTGTATGGGGGATTGGGTTAGTTAAGAATTAAGTTATTTCCTCACACTAAAAAGCTTCTGTACAGCAAAAGAAGCAATCAACAGAATGAAGGAGAAACAGCAGAGTGGAAGAAAATATTTGCAAACTATTTGTCTTGCAAGGGACTAATATCCGGAGTTCTTATACAAGGAACTTAAACAAATCAACAGCAAAAAAATAAATAATCTGATAAAAAATGGGCAGAGGAGCTGAACAGACATTTCTCAAAAGAAGACATACAAATGGCCAATGGCTATATGAAAAAGGCTCAATGTCACTAATCATCAGAGAAATGCAAATCCAGATTACAATGAGATATCATCTCGCTCCAGTTCCTGTGGCTATTATCAAAAAGACAAAACGTAACAGATGCTGGTGAGGTTGCAGGAAAGGGGAAGCCTTATACACTGTTGATGGGAATGTAAATTAATACAGCCATTGTGAAAAACAGTATGGAGTTTCCTCAAAAAACTAAAAGTAGAACTACCATGTGATCCAGCCATCTCACTGCTGGGTATTTATCCAAAGGAAAGGTAAGTGGCATACCAAAGAGATACCTGCACCCCCATGTTTACTGCAGCACTGCTCACAATCACCAAGATGTGGAAGCAACCTAGGTGTCCATTGACAGATGACTGGATAAAGAAAATGTGGCTTATGTACACAATGGAATACTACTCAGCCCCGAAAAAGAATGGAACCCTATCCTTTGCAGCAGCATGGGCGAGCCTGGAAGACATTATGTAAAATAAGTGAAAATAAGTCGGGCACAGAAAGATACCTGCCACACGTTCTCACTTATACGTGGAATCTAAAAAAATAATAAATTGAGGTTTTAGAAATAGAGAGTAGGATTGTGATTACTAGAGGCTGGGAAGGGGAGTCAGGGAGGGGATAGTGAGGGGTTGATTAATGGACACAAATTTACAGCTAGATAGAAAAAACAAGTTCTAGTGGTGTAGAGTAGTGCTGAGCATCTGTAATTCACAATAATTTAGTGCACGTTCTCAAATGGCTAGAAGAGGGGAGCTCCAATGTTCTCATCACAAAGAGATGATAAATTTTTGTAATGATGGATTGCTAACTACCCTGATTTGATCAGTACACACTGTACACATGTATTGAAATATAACTCTGTACCCCATAAATGTACTGAACAATCAATACGTTTCAACTTAAAAATGAATATAAAAAAGAATATTTAAAGCCCTTATAACAAGGTTAAGTGCTGTACATATGTTAGCTGCTATTTTTTATTATAATGCTAATAATATTTATTCTTTATGTTGTTACTTGCTAAATGGATAAAATAAATTAAATAAATTTCAATGAATTCAATTGAACTAAATTAGAAAAAAATATGTCAGGAGAAGGAAGAGAGCAAATAAAAATGTGAAATAAAACGGCGCAACTGCAGTCAGGTGAGTTCTGAGAGCCCCTGGCGGTCGGTGATTGTCCTACTCAGCATCCAAGTCCCGATGAGAAAACACAACTTCCCGCAGCCCCTGCTCTTTTCTCCGCCCTTCCTCTGCCTCCTCCCAGCAGACGGATGCCTCTTTGGAATCTCTCTAAATCTGGGATTTTGCAAATATTTTTAGATTTTGTTGTTAAATCTTGCCTCCTGTGCACTCTGTGCATGCCATTTGGTGTGTTTTATAAAAAATACTTTGGTAAAGGTATGCAAAAGCTCGTGCTATTTTTCTCGACTTCCCTCACATTTTCTTGCCTTCATTTTGCATTGGTGAGTTTACTTTAAGCCATGGTAACAAGCAACCCCAGTATCTCATGGGTTTCACATAACGAAAGTCCATTTACCCCTCACGCTGCTGTTCAACAGTGCTCCACAGAGTCAGTCGACACGGTGGAACGTTGCTGCTGTTTTTGCACCATGCCTCTGCAGTTAGGAGAGGCAAAGCGAATTCAGAGTAGTTCCGTATACACAGCCATGTCTGCCAGCCTGAGCTGGGGAGGTAGGTGAGCTCTCCCTCAGTTCCCTGTGCTTAGGAGAAGACGAAGTCTCCCTGAAGGGAGGGGTGAGAAGTAAACAGGTCACGTCTCACCTGGAGGCATCGCAAACAGAGGTGAATGAGCCTGGCTAAAGCTGAAGCCAGCCCTTGACCTGGCTCGGCGGCTGATCAGTGCGAGCGGGAGACCCTCGGGCTCTCTGCCTGTTGGAGGAAAGAGTGTCCCCTCCAGGGAAATGCCGTGGTCCTCATCCTCCGTACCTGTGGTCACTTTATGTGCAGCATCATATGAAAAAGATGATTGTCACCAAGAGACAAGAGAAAACATAAACCGCAGAAGCAGACTGGTGGGTGGTCCAAATGTGAAGTTAGCAGACACGGTCTTCAAAACAGCAACTATCAGTAGGTTGAAGAAAATAAAGAAAAAAATTAACAGGATGGAGGGAAATGTGAGTAATTTCAACACAGAATTGGACTATATAAAAAACCATTAAATGGACATTTTAGGAATGAAAAGCATAGTATTTTAGACTAAACACAGAAGAAGGTAGGATTAATAAAATATAAGGCTTGCCAATAGAAAACATGTAATCTTAAATACAGAGGACATAAAGAACAGAGAAAAGGAAAGTAGTTTGAGGCACATGGTGTGTGTTT
>NW_007728060.1:302350-304639 GCF_000696425.1 Galeopterus variegatus | reverse complement strand
GTACTGATGGAAAATTAAAAAGAATGGCCAGCCTATTACTCTATACTTCACAAAAATATAATTGAAAAGGAAAGGGAAATAAAGATGATTTCAGACAAGCAGAGGCTGAAAGAATTTATCACCAGCAGACTGGCACTAAAAAACACTGAAGTGAAGTCTTCAAGGTGGACGAACATGATCCCAGATGGAAGCATGGCACTGCAGAAAATAACAAATAGCCCCAGAACAGGTAAATGCATTGTTGCTTACAGTAACGTTAATAACAATGGCTTTTGCATTTCTAAAATATATGGTGACAACAGCCAAAATGGCAGGGGCAGTAAATATAGCTAAACTCTTGTAAGATTCCTGCATTCTTTAATATGTGATAGAAGTATTAATTTAAGATAAACTAATAAATTAAGGTTACACATTTAAATCTTAGTGTATCCATTAAGAGAGTAACACTAAAAACTACTCTGTATGGTACTATAATTTGTCCAAACCCATAAAATGTACAACACCAAGAATGTACACTAGTGTAAACTATGGTCTTTGGGTGATAATGATGTGTCAATGTGGGCTCATCAATTGCAGCAAATGTGTCACTCTGGAGGGGCGAGGCTGTGTACGTGTGGGGGGCAGGTTCATATGGGAAATCTCCGTAACTTCTACTCAATTTTGTTATGTTCCCGAAACTGCTCTAAAANCATATGGGAAATCTCCGTAACTTCTACTCAATTTTGTTATGTTCCCGAAACTGCTCTAAAAAATAAAATCTATTAAAAATCTTTTAGGCCGGCCCGGTGGCGCACTGGATAGTGCGCCGCTTGGGAAGCGTGGCGGAGCTCCCGCCCGAGGGTTCGGATCCCACATACAGACCGGTTCCCGCTCACTGGCTGAGCGAGGCGCGGGAGCAACACCGAGGGTTGCGATCCTGTTGCCGGTCCCCGGTTTGGTAGGGGGGCAACACTGAGGGTTGCGATCCATTGCTGGACAAAGAAAAAGACAAAAGACAAAAAAAAAAAAAAATCTTTTAAAAAACCTGAAAACCTAGGGGAGATTAAATAAAATAATAAAATATTTGATTAATGGAAATAAAGGCATGAAAAAACAAAGAAACAAATGCAAAACTCATAGCAAGAATAAAACGGTAGCTTAAATAAATTATATCACTAAGTAACATGAACCAACATTCTAATTAAAAATCAGAGAATACCAGCTTGAATTTTGTTTTAAGGAGACCCAACGATGTGCTATTTGTAATGTAAATGCTTTAAGTAGAAGGAAACCTGTAGGCTGAAAGGAAAAGGATGGAAAACCTACACCTCATGCAAAAGCAAACACAAACCAAAAGAAGGTTTCTGAGACTATACTCTTTTCAAACAAATCAGACTCTAGAGCAAGAAGTATTAGTAGAGATAAAGAGGGATATTTAACATGATAAAAGGGTTGATTCAACAGGAGGACAAAACAAACTTAAATACAGATGTACTCAATAACAGAGCTACAATTGTATTAAGGAAAACTCAATAGAACTAAAAGATATGCACACAACTATACGTTTAGTTTTTAACATACTTCTCTCACTAACATCCCCTAAAACTATGCCTAAAAGCCACGGAATGTGCTCTTTTCAAGTTTTTAAGTTCCAATGCAATATTTACCAAAATCAATCATATGCTAGGCCAAAAAGCAATTCTCAATAAATTTCAAATAATTAAAATTATACAGATTATGTTTTCTCATCATCATGTAATTAAACTGGCAATCAGTTACAAAAAGATCATGAGAAAAACCACAATTATTTGGAAATTCTGGAACGCATTTTAGATTTCCCATTAATTTAAAAAGAAATCACAGTGGACATTATAAAATATTTGAATTGAATAAAAAAAAATATATATACACACAGACACATGAATATATATGAGGGTACTTTGAAAAGTTCATGGAAAAGTAGAATTAAAAGATAATACCAATCTTTCGTGAACTTTTTGAAGTACCCTCGTGTGTATGTGTACAAAACAGATCTAAACTTGTGGGATACAGCTAAAGCAGTACTTAGCGGGAAATTGTAGCTTTACCTTGCATACATTAAGAAGAATACAGTTTGAAAATCAATGATTTAAACTTTCATTTCAAGCAACTCTGAGAAGAACATCATAAGAAACCAAAGAAATCAAAGAACAAAAATCAATTAAACAGAAAGCAAAACTTCCTTTGACAAAAATCAGTACGGTCAAAGTCTGTTGTTTGAAAATATTAGTTAATTTATTTATTTCCTAGGAAGACTAGCAAAAAAAAAAA
>NW_007728060.1:294903-302074 GCF_000696425.1 Galeopterus variegatus | reverse complement strand
AAAAAAAAAAAGAAAGAAAAAAGAAAAAGAAAACACAAGTTGTCTATATTAATAGTAAAATAGGTAGAATCATTAGTGATCAATAGATATTAATACTATATAATGAGCATATTAAGAACAACTTTTTGTCTATAAATTTTATATAGAGGAAACAGACAAATTATTTAAAAAAGATTTTCCAAACTGACATGACAAAAGAGTTAAAGACTTTGAATCCACAATTAACTCCCCTCCCGTCACAAAACAAAACAAAACAAAAACAAAAACAAAATCAAAACCCAACAAGTCCAGGCACAGATAGTTCTACAAGTGAATTCTTTCAAAGATTGGAGGAAGAAATAGTGTCAATTCTTTACAAGTTATTTTAGGGAATTAGAAAGTGAACCATTCCTACTCATTTAAGGAGCAAAGAAACAGCAGATTGGGAGGGCTCACGCCGTATGACTCCACTACCTGACGTTATGGGAAAGGCAGACCACGGGGAGAGGAAACGCACCAGCAAGAGAGCCGGTAAACAGCCCCGGCGGGACCCGTCTCGTCTCCACACTCCGAGGGCTCTGTGGGGTTCTGGGGCTGGAGGGGCATTCCTGGCATCGGGTCAGCTTCCCTTCCTGTGGACAAGGACACTGAAGTCCCTGAGCTATTTACCAGCCTGCTGGTAAACGAGATGGCATCTGACTGCTCACTGGACAACATGGTCTCTCACCTGCTGACCCCCCTTCCTTACCATCACGTCACGCAAAAAGAGGTTTTCATTTGTTATTTTTGGAGCTCCTTGTTTTTTTTACAGCCACCACAGCTTGTGTCCTTTTCCTGGTCTCCTTGACTCTGTTCTGTTTGGGTTGTCTGTGCGTTTGTCCTTCTGGGCTTCTTTGCACAATGACATGCCCTTTGTACAGCGGCAGTTGCGTCAGGACCATGGACAGGACAGCAAGGCCGGCCTTGCCCTCCTGTGCTCCCCGGCCCTCGCTGGCTGCTCCCTGCTGAGCCATCCACACGGCTCTTCCATAACCAGTCACACTTGTCCCAGCTTGTAGCTCAGCCTTGAGCTGCTTCCTTTGCAGGCGTCTCCCTGTGGCACTGGATTTATTCTGCATAGTCCTCTGGCCTTTGCATCCTCTGAAACCCCTTGCTTGATTCTCTCCCCCGCTGCCTTTGTCTTGTGGATGCCCCAGTGTCTTCTCTGTGTGTTTCTGGTTCCATGGCCTCTTCTGCTTCTCACGGACCCTCGGAGCTGACCCACAGCCATCCTCAATGGGAGCGACCTGCAGAAATCGAGCCCTTTCTATCTCCAAGTGGTGCACACCAAGTCCCTCTTACAGGTCCTACTGCTGGATGGTCCTCCTGCCACACCCACCTGGTCACCACCATGGTGCCCCTCCAGCACTCCTCCGGCCCTTCCTTGCCCTCAAAGCGATGCCTGTAGAGGTCGAGGTCCTGCACCCTAGCACAGTCCAGCCCCGTCCTGGCACTTAGCAGGTGCTCCTGCGACACCCACACTACCCTGCTCGAGGATGGCCCTGCACACAGCCCTCAGCAGCCCTCTGTGGTGGGGGCTTTCCAGCACAGGCGGGGTGGGCCTCCAGCAGCAGTGGCTGGCCATTTCTGGGGACAGCCAGGCAGTCCTGCCACATGCCCAGCTGCCATTGGCTCTGGGGCTGGGTCTCTGGCAGAGGTTGTTCTTCTGGCCCAGGCCCGGGCCCAGCCAGCACACACAGAGACACATCCCTGCACCTCTGCATCCATCAGCAAGCCCAACGCTGCCTTCTGAGCCTGGCCCCACCAGGAGAACCAAAGAGCGGACAGAAGAGCAGGACCCAAACTGAGAGCCAGACGTGCTCTGGGTCTCCAGCATCCACAGCCCATTCTGAACTCTGACCCTAGTGGCTGAGCTTAGGCAATGCTGGCTGTGTATCGGCGTCAAATGACGAGAAAGTGTTTCCTGGGGACTGGGTGAGGATGATGCTGTGTCCCCCTTAAGGCGGGGGATGCTGGGAAAGAAGCTGCAGGGCTGGCCCTGATGACCAGTGTCCTGTTTGCTCTGCTCTTGCTGAGTTATGAGGACCAGGTTTAAGTAGGTGCCAAGTTAAATTAGCTGGAAAAACAAGGCTGGCCCAAGGCCACTGGGGTCCTCCCATGTGTCTCTAGGGGAAACTCACACTTCCCCCTGGTGCCTCCTTCATTTCCCTGTGGCACCTTGACATGCCGAGGCCTGGGAATCCACCCCCTTGGACTCCCACAGAGGCCTGAAGCGAGCCATGGGGGTCAGTAACCTGCTCTGTGTATGGAGGAGCTGGAACCACCTCTCCCCAGCCAGCGTCCTCTGTGGGGGTAGCCGGGCAGTCTATGTGCAAAATAGAATGGAAAACCAAGTCCTGCCAGGTCAAGAGGGGGCCAGCCATGGCTCACGGCCAGCATGCAGCTTCCCAGTGGGCTTCACAGGGCCTGTCATTGGGAGACCTGGTGAGCTTGTGGGGTCCAAAGAGCAGTCCCCTGCAGGACTTTTTAGACAGACGTAGACTCTGAGAGGACGAAGAACTGCTCACAGCTCTAAGGCTCTGCCTGAGGAAAGCTGAGCTGGGAAGAGTCTGGGCATCCTGGCCACACCTAAGGTTACTTTCAGGGCTGGGGTGACCACATGAACCGGCCCTTCCCGGACAGCCCTGCTTTCTGTCTGTTGCCCTGTGTAATTATTAATGGAGCCCCCTTTCACCCTCTAAAGTGCCCCTAGGTTAAAGGATAAATCACATGGTCTCCCCATCTAGCTGGACGTATTTCTACATGGGGATCTCACACCTGAAGATCCTGAGTTTTCCAAGGGTCCTTTTAGGGTTTCAGGAGTGCCTGAAAAAAACCTAGCCAGGACTCTGAAGTCCCAGGGCAATGCTTAGTGGACTGCCTTGATAGACTGCAAAGACCGTCCCCCTGGCCAGGAAGAACATGCGGACGTGCCGAGCGGGTGCTGGCTGAGGGGGGCCGAAGACTGCAGAGGTTGCATGCTGCAGGGCAAGAGTCTGGACCAGGCTTTTGATGCGACAGTGCGGCTCTCTCCACCAGCCTTTGGTTAAAGCTCCTCGGTGGAATTTATGCTTAATTAATGTGGAATTGGAGCAGAGTCTTGATTCACATGCAAAGTGAGTTCCACACCTCCACCTGCTCCTCTGTGACCTTCAGACTATCACAGGCCCCAGCCAGAGAGCGGCCCTGAGTGAGTTTCCTCGGTGGAGCATGAAGGGCGTATGCTTGGAGGGCTCTTAATGAAATGCGATTAGTCCAGGAAATTAATTCTGTCCTGAGTCTTATGAGAACACACCATTCNCTGGACGTATTTCTACATGGGGATCTCACACCTGAAGATCCTGAGTTTTCCAAGGGTCCTTCTAGGGTTTCAGGAGTGCCTGAAAAAAACCTAGCCAGGACTCTGAAGTCCCAGGGCAATGCTTAATGGACTGCCTTGATAGACTGCAAAGACCGTCCCCCTGGCCAGGAAGAACATGTGGACGTGCCGAGCGGGTGCTGGCTGAGGGGTGCCGAAGACTGCAGAGGTTGCATGCTGCAGGGCAAGAGTCTGGACCAGGCTTTTGATGCGACAGTGCGGCTCTCTCCACCAGCCTTTGGTTAAAGCTCCTCGGTGGAATTTATGCTTAATTAATGTGGAATTGGAGCAGAGTCTTGATTCACATGCAAAGTGAGTTCCACACCTCCACCTGCTCCTCTGTGACCTTCAGACTATCACAGGCCCCAGCCAGAGAGCGGCCCTGAGTGAGTTTCCTCGGTGGAGCATGAAGGGCGTATGCTTGGAGGGCTCTTAATGAAATGCGATTAGTCCAGGAAATTAATTCTGTCCTGAGTCTTATGAGAACACACCATTCAGATGTGTGCATACAGCACAGAAGCGTGTCCCACACCTGAGGACAGATGTGTGAGCGCTCTTGGGCATAGACAATATCTACTTTTCCCTGAAAACAACGAAAATGGTCAGCATTTATCCCAGGGACCTTGTCAAACACAAATAAATGAGTTAGCAGGTGTTTAAAAAGAAGAGATGAAGCTGGCCCATCTCAGCACACCCAAAGCAGGGCCGAGCCTCGTCTATTAGCCGAGTGAAGCTTCTCTCATGTCCATTAGCTGACGATCCTGCATGGAGAGGCCAGAGAGGACAAGCCACAGCTCCCGCCGACTTCAGGAAACAATATGCTCTGAAATGAGGCGTCTGCTTCTCCACCGCAACGTGAAGGCTTGCATTATTGAACAATCTGCTTAATAATTTAGGCCGAAGTAAACTTGCCACACAAAAGAAAGTGATCCTTCCACCAGTACGACAATGAAAGGCATTGAACTTGAGTTTGGAGGGATGTGGACATCCAGTTACACTGAATGATGACACCTTGGCGGTCACCGAGAAAGAGCCAGTACCTAATGCCCGAAGTGAGCTGACTTGGCAAAAGCTGCCCCCACACCCCTGGTCCCCTCCGGGCGGTCCACAGGGGTTTCTCCTGCTCAGTGCTTATCGCCAGTTCAGGGGCCCCAGCAGCACAGCCTGGAGGAAGCCACAGGGCGCCATCTCAGCATCTTGCTGGGCAGTCTCCATCTGTGCCCAGCAGTGTGACACCCGAGGGTCCTTCCTCTGTCTCTCCCCTGGCCCACCCTTGTGTTGGAGCCTAGAGCCAGCGACAGCAGCCCTGCCTTTCCTTCTGGGGGTCCCTCCTCCTCTATTCTTCTGCTCAGGTGGGTAGTCTCCCCTGGCAGGGTAACTTGCAGCCAAAATTGCATCCGCCCTTCCAGGCAAAGGCACCAGCAGCTTCTCCACCTCCCCTCACTGAGGGCAAACGCCCTTCCTCACACATGCCATGCGACCTATACCGTCTGGTGGGTGCACACAGTCTCCCACCCCCACCGGGCTGCTCCTCCCGCTGCCGCTGCTGTTGACTCCAGCTCTGGGCTCATCCATTCAGTCACTGTCCTGCTCTTGCCTGTCCCCCTTGAGTGATTCTCAGAGCTGAGTCTCTCAAGACCCTGGAGTCTTCACATGGGGCTGCAGGGCTGACCTGCACCCTGTGGACTTGCTAGCCGGGACACCCCAAATTACGGGCCCCTAAGCTGGGGACGCAGGCTCTTGCCCCCCAAGCCAGAACGTGCTCCTGTTGCAAGCAGTTTTTACCAGCTCTTCCTCCTCCAGGAGCCTCTCTGCAGAGGCTAGGGCCTCAGGGTTTGAAGGAGTCACATGCCCCTGTGTCACTCGGCTCCAGCCACGCTGGGTGGTGGGTGGTGCTCTTTATGTGACTCTGTGTCCACTCTGCCCCAGTTACAGCTGGGCCCTCACAGGGGGAGGAGTGATCGTAGCTGATCACTTCATCTTGACGGCTCTGTGCCTCTCTTTCCAAGTGGTGACGCGGATCTGTTTTTCCCGTGGGCCTCCTGGAAGTCTGTTCCAGGCCTCTTCCATCTGTGAGGGTGGTTAGCCGAGAGCTGGAACTTGGTGTTCCCTGCGCAGGGGCTGGAGTCCAGCTGATGTGAGTGTGGACTGCAGTCACTGCAGTGATGGCATCCCTCACAGTAGTGACCTCGCTGATGGCTGCCTGACCACTGGGGGGCTCTGAGCAGAGGACTGGAAGGATGTAGGAAGAAGGAGTAGAGGGAAAAATGTCACTTTGTGTCACATGGTACCAGGAGGCAGGACATGGTGCTGTCCAGGAGGTGCATGTCGGGTCACACAGGCAGTCTCATACGATGGCCATTGGAGGGGAGGGTCCATGCTCAATGCAGACCCAGGGAGGGAGTGGCTGGTCTCCCAGCAATACAGCGAGAACACTCCTTGAGGCACAGCTGAGTGTCACGGGGACTCTGCGTGGAGAGACGGGAATTGCACAATGTGTGGACACTCCTGAGCCTTCGGGCAGCCAGTGTCACATGGAGCCCATTGGACTCTGCTGTGGTTGATCACTGTAATTATAACAGAATTAACAACTATCGTTTGGGGCAGTGATCACTGTTATAATGATGCCTTGGTTCTCAAGCACTGCTCATGGTTCTTTGCTGTATAAACCTCGCCAGATGCAGCGGTCTGGTGCGGCACTGCAGGGGAGGAGGCCGAGGCACTGAGGCTCAGGCATGTGCTCACGGGAACGGGGCAGTGAGTGCTGACTCCAGGATTTGAATCCAGGACATCCAAGCCAGACCTGGGTGCTTCACCCACCCTCTGCTCCTGGGGCTGTGCAGGCAGCAGCGGTGGCCCCACCACAGACAGTGTGGGGCGGGAGCAGCAGGAGCCGGACGGGGTGACCTGGCGGCTCCACACACCTCCGGACAGAAGCTTCAGGAGGGCTGGCTCTGAGCCTGCCAGGTGCTGTGCAGGAGACCTGCCGCCACCCTCTGTGACTCCCAGCTTGGTTCAGGAGTCACACAAGAAACAGAGTGAATTATGATGATTCAGGCAGCCCCGCATCAACTGGTATCCCAGTTTTCCAAGGGATTGCAGAAGCCAGGCACCTGACTCTGCTTCAGGGCCCGGGGAAGCTCCCAGGAGCTCAGTGAGTCTGAAGGATGAGGACGTGTCACCCAAGGGCAGGTGTGAGCATGTGGGGGGCAGAGCTGACAGCGAGGCAGGTGCACTCAGTGCCCAAATTCACAAGGTGTCTGGGGAGATGCAGAGTCTAAGAGTGTGGGATTCACTGCCGACAGCAATGGTAGCCCAGGAATGGACCTAAATTAGGGAGAATCGAGGTCAGATTTGCATCTTAGAAAGGACGCACAGCACTGTGGGCGATGACCTCAGGTGGGGCAAGGTCGTAGCCATGGCAAGAGATGACCACGGTCAGAAGCAGGTTCCAGAAATGGGGATGGACAGAACTGGGAGGATTCATGAGCCGGGCCTGAGGGCGTGTTAGATGTGAGGATCCAGGGCCGAGGGGCACTGTGCTGAGGCTTGTGCTTTTGGACAAGTGGATGCAGGGAGATGTTCTCCAGTGAGGTGGCCGGGCACAGGTGAGAGGAAGCTTCACGCAACATGTGGAAGATGTGCGGGTTGAGCTCAGCTGCGGTGGCCCTTGGCGGATTAATTGCAGGCACCACCAGGAAGGGGGCCTGACATTTGCTCCTGTGGAGTTGGCCGTCTAGTTTACGGCAGATATGTAAATATTAAAGATGCAAGCTATGCCACATGTTGTGATCT
>NW_007728060.1:287929-294159 GCF_000696425.1 Galeopterus variegatus | reverse complement strand
CGAGAGGAAGCTTCACGCAGCATGTGGAAGATGTGCGGGTTGAGCTCAGCTGCGGTGGCCCTTGGCGGATTAATTGCAGGCACCACCATGAAGGGGGCCTGACATTTGCTCCTGTGGAGTTGGCTGTCTAGTTTACGGCAGATATGTAAATATTAAAGATGCAAGCTATGCCACATGTTGTGATCTGTTCATTGGTTAATGGGCATTCGGGTATTGTGAATCATGCTGCTACGATCATGGGTGTGCATGTTTTTATTTGAACATAGAGGAATATTATTCAGCCATAAAAGGAGGGCAGCACTGACCCGGGCTACAATGTGGAGGAACCTAGAAAACCTCATTCTGAATGAGAGAAGCCTGTCGTAAAAGAGCACATGCGTACGATCGCACCTGTCTGAAATGTCCAGAGCAGGGAAATCTACAGAGACAGAGAGCAGATTGGTGGTTGCCAGGGCTGGGGGCTCTGGAACGGGGAGTGGCTGTGATGGGCATGGGGTCCCCTTTTGGGCTGATGCAAACATTCTGCAACTAGACAGAGCTGATGGCATCACAACACTGTGAATGCACCCAATGTCACTAACAGTAACTGGTACAGTGTGTGGATTTCACCATAATAAAAAATACATGCATGCCACAGCATTCGAATTCCAGAGTGTGGGTTTAGTCATGCTGAAGCCATTACTGAGGGTTCTTCTGAATGTGCAGTTTTAGGAACTCTCTTCTGGTCATATCACAGACAGATGACTGGGAGGCCGGAGCCCTCCTGCAGCCCTGCACAGAAGTGTCACACTCAATTATCCAAAAATTCCAGGAAACCTGCCCTTCCTGCCATGGACAGGTGGGCTCACTCCCAGGGCTGAGCCACTTCTCTGGCGCCTGCAGGTCCACGTCCAGCCAATTACAAGTTGGGATAAGACCTAGCAGCGGCAGATGGCAGGTCCTCCCTGAAACATATGGACGCCCAGGCTCACTGGGTGGGCATGAGATTGTGTTAAAGTAAAACCACCTGCAATAGTCCCTTAGGTTGATGAAAAGCATGAAACTCCATGGCCACGAATATGAAGCCAAAGCATATTATTCAACTGCTCAATCATCAGCCCTACAGGGCAGGGCGGGAAGGGCAGACGGGCTTCATTACATCCACAGACAGAGGTACGTGGTCAGACGCGAGAGGAGGCAGGCCTTCAGGGATCCTCTCCCTTACGGGAACCCTCCCTCTGGGATCTGAAAAGTCTACCTCCCGACCCCTCTCTCCCTCCCCTGGGCCCTGTTCTCTCACTCTAGCTCCTGCGTCATGCTCTCCCTTTAAAGAAACTTCCACCCGACTCTCTGCAGCTCCCTTTCCTATAGGCTGTTCTCTTCCATGGATAAACAAGCTCAACTCACACCCACTCTGAAAATCAGCCCCTCACCCCTGCTGCCACTCCAGCAGACGCTGGTCCTCTTCTGACCCTCTCTGGATTTCTGGAAGGCAGGATGCCACGATGCTCCTGCCTTCTTATCTCCAACCCACACCTGAACACCCTCAGTCCAGCTCCCATTCCCAGCAACACTACGAAGGTGCGCATATGGCGCACAGTAGGTGCTCAATAAACATCAGAGGAATGCACGTAAGCATGGAAAAGGAGCAGAGACTGCCAGATGATTCTCATCTGCATGTGTCCCTGTAGACCATGCCCTCCTTCCACACCCTCCTCACCCCTGGCCATCTCTCCCCAGCTGTGGCAGAGAATCCTGAGCAATACCAATGCCATCTTGGGTGGGGGCTCCATGCTCATTGTCAGACTGTCCCCCTCTGCGTGAGAAACCGTTGAGCTTCTCATAGAAACAAAAACCATTGCATGGAAATGCTTAGGTTGATCAAAACAGGAACCACACACAGTGAACTGTTACATGGGAACAGGAACCACACACAATCAAAGTTTTTATGCTCGATTGCTTTAACTGCTCACTTTTGGCTTCTGTCACCTAGCTACCTAGCTTGCTTTGTGCACCTGGACAAACCTGTGTGCCGACGGGATGTGGTTTTTGCCTTTATAAACTCCACCAGGCCAAGGCTAGCTGCTGCTCTCCCAAAATACCCAGGGGAGGCAGTCACCGGCCGGCTAATAAAGACTCTGTTAAAATTCTTAATTAAATGTTTGGTTCCTTTCTTGGGTGACAACCTCAAGCACAGCCTCCTGGCCCCTCTCTGCCCCATCAGTTAAGTACGCACATCCCTGCATCTCGTCCTCAGCCTGTCTGCTCTGTCCTTGTGTGCTGAGTTTGGTGGTTTTATCCCATGGCAATTTCTTGGGTGACAACCTCAAGCACAGCCTCCTGGCCCCTCTCTGCCCCATCAGTTAAGTACGCACATCCCTGCAGCTCGTCCTCAGCCTGTCTGCTCTGTCCTTGTGTGCTGAGTTTGGTGGTTTTATCCCATGGCATGGCCTCAGTGAATGTGTCTGTGTTGGCACAGCTGAAACCCACCTGAACAGGCGAGACATATTCCCAGAGATAAAACCCTGAGCACCACCTGACCTGCTGGAAGTCTCCACCTGAGTGTCCCACAGAGACGGACGTGCTCCGAGACATGTCTGGAAACAAGAGCCTCAGAGCTCTCCCCTGAAACATGGTGTCCAGCACTCCCGCTTTCATGGCCGGCTCCACCCACAGCCCAACAGCCCACTCGACTGGGCACCTCTCTTGACCCGTCCCCTCCTGCGTGCCCCACATCCACGCCAGCAGACCGGTCTCGCCAAGTTTATTCCTAAATGCCTCTCATGCGGGATGATTAATGCCCCTGCCCTGGTGTGAACCTCAATCCTTCTTCACTGGACGGGGATGAGGAGGAGGGAGGCTTCTGCACGCTTGTCCGAGGGCGTGTCGGACGGTGCNGAGGCAGTCACCGGCCGGCTAATAAAGACTCTGTTAAAATTCTTAATTAAATGTTTGGTTCCTTTCTTGGGTGACAACCTCAAGCACAGCCTCCTGGCCCCTCTCTGCCCCATCAGTTAAGTACGCACATCCCTGCATCTCGTCCTCAGCCTGTCTGCTCTGTCCTTGTGTGCTGAGTTTGGTGGTTTTATCCCATGGCATGGCCTCAGTGAATGTGTCTGTGTTGGCACAGCTGAAACCCACCTGAACAGGCGAGACATATTCCCAGAGATAAAACCCTGAGCACCACCTGACCTGCTGGAAGTCTCCACCTGAGTGTCCCACAGAGACGGACGTGCTCCGAGACATGTCTGGAAACAAGAGCCTCAGAGCTCTCCCCTGAAACATGGTGTCCAGCACTCCCGCTTTCATGGCCGGCTCCACCCACAGCCCAACAGCCCACTCGACTGGGCACCTCTCTTGACCCGTCCCCTCCTGCGTGCCCCACATCCACGCCAGCAGACCGGTCTCGCCAAGTTTATTCCTAAATGCCTCTCATGCGGGATGATTAATGCCCCTGCCCTGGTGTGAACCTCAATCCTTCTTCACTGGACGGGGATGAGGAGGAGGGAGGCTTCTGCACGCTTGTCCGAGGGCGTGTCGGACGGTGCCCGGGACACTTGATTGGTGAGACTGTTCCCATTGCACAGACAAGGTCACTGGGGCTTGCGGCAGTCTGACCGACAGCCCCTGCTCCCAGCCACCACGCTCAGCTCCAGTTTTATCCTTGTGCCGTGTCTGTCATGCACAAAAAGCCAGTAAATATGTAACTAGCGAGTACTTGGCTGTGTCTTGTGTTGGTTTTCTCTCTGTTGATGCTGTAAAATAAAACTCCTCAAACTTAGTGACGTAGTACAAATTTATTATCTTGCAGTTCTGCAGGTCAGATGTCCAAGATGTGTCTCATGGGACTAACGTCAAGATGTTGGCAGGCCTGGTTCCTTCCTGGGTCTCCAGGGAAGAATCCATCTTCTTGCCTCTTCCAGCTGCTGGAGGCGCCCACATTCCTCAGCTTGTGGCCCCTTCCCCGTCCTCAGAGCCAGCAGGACCCGGCAGAGTGCTCCAGTGCCACCTTGCTCCAGTTCTCTTCTGCTCCCTTCCACAGCCCTGCTGCTGCACTGGGCCCACTCAGATAGCCCAGGTTAACCACCCTACTGTGAGGTCACTTGATTAACAACCTCCTCCATGTCACCTGACATGGTCACAAAGTGCTCACTCCCTTCCTTTAAAAACTCTGGTGTGAGGACCAGTGCCATCTTCCTGCCAAGCCCTGCCCTCGTGACCCCCTAGCAGATGTCAAACATGTGTGAGAACATGTGCACATGCATCTGCTGAGACTGAAACCCCCCACGGTGTCACGTCCCCTCGCTGACAGGCACGGCTGAGGTACGTTTCCCTCCCGGCGGTGGTTTCCCTTGTTCATACTTCTTCATGCCGAGCTGCTGGATGCTCACACAATGACATCCTCCCTCCAACCCGTTCACACTGACCCTCTGGCAGGAGCAGTCCAGCCCCACAGCCCTGCACCAGGACCTGAACAGCTCTGTCCACGTCACTGGTCAGCCTCTTGCCCAGGACCCCGGCCACTACCCAGCTCTTACGGAGCTCAGAGTCTGGGTGGTTAGATGCCGCCTTCCCGTAAATGGCCTCTCATGCCTGGACGGTGAGCTTGGACTACAGTGGGACACAGTGGGGACCAGACACTCCACGCTGCCCTCTGTGGGAACAGGCACGGAGCAGGGGGCTGAGTGAGGTGTGGCTGGAGAATAATCAAATTGCAGCTCTCAGGGCGGATTGTTCAGGGAGAATTTAGAGTGATAAATCCTGGGTCACCTTCCACGGGCCATCTGCGTCAGGTCCACACTAGGAAGGTGAAGCCAGCCCTGAGTGACGCCGCCTGCCGGGGAGGTGATTGTTTAATGCCAGACCCTAACTTGCCGAGCTGCTAACTCACAAACAAACTCTGTTAAGATCCCTGCAGCCTTTATGGACAGTTTAATTATTTGATCCATGTCTGCGAAGGTGCAAGCATCTGATTTACCGTGTGGATGGGTTGCAAAGACGAGCAAGTTGATAAATGCTGTGAGCTGTGTTCCTGGTGGAGGCCGTTTCTTGCGTGATTTGCCCGATAATTAAAGATTAATTAAATAAGACTGCTCCTAATGGGAGCCTCCTACCTGCAATTCCTTTCACTGAGCCAGAAAACACAGAGCGGAGAAACATGCATTTTTTCAAAGGATGTGGGTTGGGCTGAGCAAGCACGGGGCATCTGCTGTGCATGTGCCGAGCGCAGAGCTCCAGGCGTGTGCTCCAGCCACCAGCGCTAGCACCATGACCACGGGCTCCCCTTGTAGCTGGTGTGTTCTGACTTAAACTCATCACGATTCCCTGGTGAATGATGCGCCATTTCTTATTATGAAGTTTCATTTAACCTTTTGTCATGGAAACTAGGACACATAGTTAGGGAAATAATGTATATTCGGTGTAAGCCTATTATACCATAAAGACATATGGGAAAAAGTTAAAATTATAGTCCTGCTATGGGGAGAAAAACACTTAAAAACGTTGATGAGTGCACTCTTCAGGACGTTTTCCACATATACATATATGGAAGTTACATGCATTTAAATATAATAATGTAGCTTTTGTTTTTGTTACTTGAAGCAGCCTGTCCCCTGCCCTAGGTCATGGCACACGTGACTCCACCCAAGTGTCTTCTGGAGCAACTTCTTTCAGGAACTATCTGTTGCTTGAAAGTTTGACAGATTTCCATTTTATTACAGTCTTTTCCAGAGTTTTCAAAGAGGAAACTCTTTGGCTGTAAATTTCTTTAATAAGTATCAGTCCACTCAAGTTCCCTATTTCTTTTTCATCCAGTTTTTACATTTTGTTTCTTTACCTGTTTAATCTAGATTCTCAAATGTATTGATATATAATAGTTAAAATACTTCTAAAGTATTTTTATCTCTGCTGTGCCCTTAATTACTCCTACATTTTTTGTTTCCTTTTTTCCCTTCTATTTTTTATTTGTATCTCTCTTATCTCTCCCTCTATCTTTTTTAATTATCAAAGTTGTAGAAAGCCTATTCTATTTATCTCTTTAAAGAATCAGATTTTGGTGGCTTTTCTTGTCCAATCCCCTTTTCTATTTCAATGATTTACTTTAGATTTTTTTTCTAATTTTTATTTTTAACTGACAAATAATAAATATATTATTTACAGGGTACATTAAGATGTTTTGGCATATGTATACATTGTGGAATGATTAAAACAAGCTAATTAATCCATCCATCATCTCAAGTACTTTTTTTTTT
>NW_007728060.1:286299-286888 GCF_000696425.1 Galeopterus variegatus | reverse complement strand
CTTAAGCACTGCTTCAGCAGTGTCCTCAGATTTCATGTGTAATATTTTTATTTTCAATCTCTTCTAAGAATTTTAGTTAGTTCTTCTGTTCTTCTTTATATCCCAAAGTTTATGCAATAAAATGTTTCTTCATTTCTAAACATGTTAGCAATTTAGATAATTTTTTGTAATTAATTTCAGTATTGATTGTACTGTGGTGGGGATAAGTTTTCTGTGCACTGTCTACTTTCTATGTCTATGCTTACATTTCACATATCTATTGAACTTCTTGACTCAGTCTTTACCTCTCTCTCTCTCTTTTGGTGTGTGTGTTTGTTTGCTTCATCTCAAGTATTCTCAGAGTAGTTAAAGTGCCAATCCTGATATGATTTAGCTAGCTCTCCCAGCAGTCTTTTCAGTTTTTGCCGATATACTTGTAAGCTGTGTTATCAGATGCCTACGTGTTAACAATAGTCATGTGTCCACTGAATTGTACTGTCAGCACTCTGTCGCATCCTACTTTAATCTTTAGGACATGTTTTAGTGCATTGTATTTTGTCCAATATTAAGGTTGCTAGTGAGCCTTTCTTGGGTTCATATTTCATAGTGT
>NW_007728060.1:275127-285239 GCF_000696425.1 Galeopterus variegatus | reverse complement strand
TCTTTTAGCACATTTATGTTCTCTTCTACATTGTCCTGAATTCCTGAATATTTTTCTTTTCCAGCTTTGGCTTGGTTTTTTTTTTATATTAAAAAGAAACTAGATGCTAAAAAATGATCTAGACCTTAAAAAAGATCTAGGTGCTGTTATTGCCTTAAAATTTTATTCTCCATATTGCTTGTGACTTCTCTGAATTTGTTGATTTTATATGAAGAATTCAAGTGGGTTTTTTTGTTTGTTTGTCTGCTTTCTTTTTTTTTTTACTCACACATAAATAACAGTATGACTAGATAATACATTTCAAAATTCAAACTTCTTTTTTTAATACTTACATGAATCATGTCCAGAGAAATCTGATGTCAATCTTAATACTATTACTATGAACAAGCTGTTCTTTCTCTCTGTAGGCTTTGATGACTTTCTTTTTGTCTTTGGTGTTCTCACATTTTGCTATAATGTGTCTAGATGCAGAAAGTTTCTCACTGTGATCTTCAGTCTCATAATTTCCCCCAGCTCTATCTATCCTATCCTTTATTTTCATTTATTATATATTTTGTGCCTAATATTTCCACTTGCTTCTTTTTCAGTGGGTTTACTTTTCTCTCATTTTCTTCCCTTCTATTCCTATGTGTATTTGGCCATCCTTATTTTAAGTCTTCTGTCCTTCTTTATAGCAGCTGAACTCTGGTTTTCTGAATTTTTAAACCTGTAGACAGCATGAGTTTGTCAGTGGACACCAGCTGTTCTCAGTGTTTGGGGGATGGGCTAGAGGGTGAAACACTTTCTGCATCAGTCCCTGGAGTTGAAAAAGATGGGGGGAGATGACTACTAAGGTAGTGGCCGCCACTGATCACTCTTGCTTGTCACCTGGTCAGTCCACACCTGTTTTCATCAACTCTTCCCCTCAGCAGACTTTCGATGTGCTCCTTTCTTGAGCAGAGGTGTCCCAGGCCTGGAGGAGATGCCAAGAGCCCTGATGTGGCCCCTTCTGCTTGGATGAAAGGTGTCTTGGTTGAACATCTCAGTATAGAACTAAACTGAATTGCTAGATTCTTAATGCTTCTTTAGATTAAGTACATATATATATATAATATATGTAAACATACACACACATATATATATGTCACTTCAAAAATTTCAAGGAAAGATTCATATTATATTTTAATTCTGTTTTTCCACAAACTTTCTGAAGTACCCTTGTGTGTATATGTGTGTGTGTGTGCATGCATATGTGTATACTTTAAACCAATAAGAAAAAAAATGCAACTAACATAATTAAAGAATGGGCGAAAGATACAAACAAGCAATTTAAATAAAATTGTATGACAAATAAACATAAACTATGATTGACCTCGCTAGGTTTTGTATTAGGATGCAATGTCCTAATAAAAACAGTAAAAACCTCTGTCACATTGGGAAAACTGACAGGATTCACAAGATCCAGGATGACATGGGACTGGAAGGTGCACCTTCTCTGGCGTGCAGAGGCAGCACGTGAGAGCACTCTGCAAGGGAGCCTGGAGACTCACCAGAGTGCAGAGAGCTGCGCCCCGACCTGCCCTCTCACAGTTTCCAGCTGCCCCCTCCTGGCTGGCCTCCACCTCCCGCAGGAGGCAGACTTCGGTCTCCTGAGTCATTCTCAGAGCTTTGTGGGTGCCTTTGTGGGCCCAGAGGAGTCTGGGGCTGGAATCCCTGCTTCTCAAAGGCTTCATGTCACCTGGGCTGGTGGAGGTGGGGAGAGGGGTTCTGCTCTCCAGCACCTTGGGAAGAGGTGGCTGCGTGCTCCTCAGGTCTGCATGCATTTTGAAGGAACTGCTCCTGATTGCGTTATCTCTGGGCACAGTTCATTGAGAACATCGCCCAATTGCTGGGTTCTGTTTTTTTTTCCAATAATTTTGACAACTAGCATTTCCTCTCAAAACAGTCTATTTCAGCTAGATGGTCTGGATTTTAGTGTCTAAAGATAAAGATAGCCTCCCTCTCATGCCTAAGGACTCATTATATCTTACGCCTCTTCACCCACTTGCTGTTCTTAATTAGAATTGATGGGGCTTCTATGCTGGACTGGTCTTTCCAGAGAAAAGATTTTCAGACTTAACGATTCTACCACATTACCATTCCCAAGTCAATACTTTCTGCTTTTGAATTAAGTTCTTCCTGCTTTCTGTTGTCCTTTTATTATTCTCCCTCTAATTTCTTATTTTATTTATTCTTATTTTTTCTTTTTGAATGGAGACAGTTATGACAGTGATAAAATTTAACCTAAGTGGAATTTCTGCCCCCTCCTCAAAGTTCTCAAATGCTCAATCTACTGAGTGTGAAAAAAGGATTCATTTTGAGTTCCATTTGCCTGTCTTTGGTAAATAATTAGAATATGTTTTTTAGCATTTATGAGCCAATCTCATCTTCTCTTTTGAGTGTATGTGCTGCAAAATTTCTTTCATTTTGAGTTCCATTTGCCTGTCTTTGGTAAATAATTAGAATACGTTTTTTAGCATTTATGAGCCAATCTCATCTTCTCTTTTGAGTGTATGTGCTGCAAAATTTCTATTCACCATGGCTCGTATTTTCAGAACCTTTGTACTTTTTTTTGGATGGGCAGAAAATAACATGCGGGTACTTCAAAGAGTTCATGGAAAAATCAAATTAAAAGATAGTACAAATCTTTCCATTAGTATCCAATTAGTATTCCAATTAGTATTCCAATTAGTATCCTCATAATTTTAATGTTGTCAATTTTATTATCTGTCCTTTGAGGTTTCTTTTACTCCTATGTCATAAGACATTCTCCCATCTTGTTTCTAAAATTTCCATCATTATGCATTTTACATTTGAGATTTTTATGTGTGGTGTGTGGCAGAAATTTAATTTTAGTTAAGTTTTAGACTTCCCTTGTTACCTGTCAAGATTATTTAAATTGCGTTGCTCCTGTAACCACCATCTTAGATGATTGATGCATTTATGACGTTGTGTCTTCCTATCAAATAACATGGTATATCTGGCCATAGACTTAGTTTTACTTTATTGTACTTGAAGGAAACGGCATAATGTACCTGTGTGTGCACATATTCTCCCAGGTTTTTCCACTGGTTTTTATTTGTTGTTGTTACTGCTGCTAGTTTAAAAGCAACAGGCTGAAATGCATGCTACCACGCACAAATAATGCCGATTTCCTTCACTTCCTGTCACTGCACTCCCTTATTTTCTCATTCTTACTGCGGAGCACTAATGGTTCTGACTGTGTCTCCAGGACTGTGTCGACTAGACGTTGGAGTGGGCGTCCCCGCCTTGGTCCCGTCTAAAAGGGAGATTAAACGTCACCGCTGTGTTGAATGTCTGCCATTGGCCTTCAGCTAATGCTGTTTACCTCATAGTGGAAGTGTGCAACCAATTTTAGTTAGCTGAGAATTTTTGTGGTGAATGGATGTTGAATTTTCCAAAAACTTTCCTGCATCCATTGAGATGTTCAAAAGATGTTTTAATTTCACCTTTTAAATTAATGGCGTCAAAATCACAACAAATTTAGTTTAAAGACCTTAATTGGCTTTACCTGTGATTCCAAATCAGCCAACGCTTCATTCCATAAAATAGAATAATGTTCCTACGAGCTGAGAAGAGGCTGGTTTTGTAGACAGCGAAGGGCCTAGGAGAGCAGGCACAGGAACAGAGAGCAGATGGTCGTTCCAGAGTCGGACTCCTTGTGAGGAGGGACAGGGAGAGAGAATGACAGAGAGGTCACTGACTGGTCAAGAGCAATTGACTTCAGGTTCCTTCTTGTTGTGAAGATTAAGACAGAGGGGACTTAGTGCCCTGCTGACTGAAGACGGAAACTGGCCTGTCTGGGAACTTGGCTGGTGTCTCTCTCCTGACTTCTCAGAAGGTCAGATAACTTAGCTTCTGTTTGGTGACCTGGAACTTGGCAGGGGTGACTCCTTTTTTATTTTTAGCCTGGTCCTTGGGATCTAGTGCAGAAGCTTAGTCCAGAACACTGGCCTACTGTAATTTTTATTTACCAGTGGTGAATTTCATGAATTCCTTTTCTGATATAAAACCAACCTCGCATTTTGGGGGTAAAGCCAATCTGATCCTTATGTGCTTCTTTCTTTATACACTATTGCACTAATTTAGCGAAGTGTATTATTTATTAATGTATCATCAATATGATTGAGTGAGATTGACCTGCATTTTTCTTCTGTACAGAGGCAATGTCTCATTTGGGTACCAAGATTATGCTAAACTCATGAAATTAATTTGGGAGTGTTTCCTCTTTCTGTTCTCTGAAAGAGATTGTGTAAAATTGGAACGATCTATTCCTTGACTCCTGGTGAGTGTGTCTGTGTGTTTGCATATACAAATATGTATACATAGACCTATACAGTGTGTATATACACACACCTATATGTGCATGTACAAATACATGTATAATTTTCATATAATATAAAATGGATTATGGATCATTTACTAATATAAATCATTAATATATTACTAATATCACATATCACATATGATATATATATATACTATATTACATGGAGTAGTTATGAAATACTATAATTGTATGTAGTATATACACACTATATTTTATTTAGTATATTTTGAGTATAAACACACTATGTATGTGTATAGTTTTTTCTGTTTATATCTTCCCTTTACAATTGTTTAAAGCATTCCAGTTTAATTTTATACTATTTATTGAGTTTCCAACAGCATCAATTTTTCTCTTCATCGTTTCTAATGTGAAATGTAACTGTTTTATTTTAATTTTTGTTCTTTATAATTTTTCCTTGGTTCATTACAACTTGTCTTTCATACTGGCCCGTTCTCTGATTTTTCATCATGTTCATGGAAAAATCAAATTAAAAGATAGTACAAATCTTTCCATTAGTATCCAATTAGTATTCCAATTAGTATTCCAATTAGTATCCTCATAATTTTAATGTTGTCAATTTTATTATCTGTCCTTTGAGGTTTCTTTTACTCCTATGTCATAAGACATTCTCCCATCTTGTTTCTAAAATTTCCATCATTATGCATTTTACATTTGAGATTTTTATGTGTGGTGTGTGGCAGAAATTTAATTTTAGTTAAGTTTTAGACTTCCCTTGTTACCTGTCAAGATTATTTAAATTGCGTTGCTCCTGTAACCACCATCTTAGATGATTGATGCATTTATGACGTTGTGTCTTCCTATCAAATAACATGGTATATCTGGCCATAGACTTAGTTTTACTTTATTGTACTTGAAGGAAACGGCATAATGTACCTGTGTGTGCACATATTCTCCCAGGTTTTTCCACTGGTTTTTATTTGTTGTTGTTACTGCTGCTAGTTTAAAAGCAACAGGCTGAAATGCATGCTACCACGCACAAATAATGCCGATTTCCTTCACTTCCTGTCACTGCACTCCCTTATTTTCTCATTCTTACTGCGGAGCACTAATGGTTCTGACTGTGTCTCCAGGACTGTGTCGACTAGACGTTGGAGTGGGCGTCCCCGCCTTGGTCCCGTCTAAAAGGGAGATTAAACGTCACCGCTGTGTTGAATGTCTGCCATTGGCCTTCAGCTAATGCTGTTTACCTCATAGTGGAAGTGTGCAACCAATTTTAGTTAGCTGAGAATTTTTGTGGTGAATGGATGTTGAATTTTCCAAAAACTTTCCTGCATCCATTGAGATGTTCAAAAGATGTTTTAATTTCACCTTTTAAATTAATGGCGTCAAAATCACAACAAATTTAGTTTAAAGACCTTAATTGGCTTTACCTGTGATTCCGAATCAGCCAACGCTTCATTCCATAAAATAGAATAATGTTCCTACGAGCTGAGAAGAGGCTGGTTTTGTAGACAGCGAAGGGCCTAGGAGAGCAGGCACAGGAACAGAGAGCAGATGGTCGTTCCAGAGTCGGACTCCTTCGCAGGAGGGACAGGGAGAGAGAATGACAGAGAGGTCACTGATCGTATAACTTCGTATAATGTATGCTATACGAAGTTATTACGCAATACTGACTAGGGAACATACTTTTATTATCTAAGCTACCTAAATGGTTACTGCTTAGAGCCTTTGAAAAGCTGTAATACAACATTTGTTAAATATGGCTGGTAAAATTAGCACAAAACTGTTTACTAAATTCTGTGGGCATAATAGCAACTTTCTACTATAGAACTATATAATTTAGATGGTTTACAGAACTTAGAATTTCTCTAGTCCAGGACTCTGCAAACCTTTTCAGTAAAGGGCCAGGTAATAAATATTTTAGGCTTTGCAGTGTCTGTCACAATTACTTGATGTTATGAGTGTAGCACAAAAGCAACCACAGACCATATGTAAATTAATGGGTATGGCTGTAATGCAATAAAACTTTGTTAGCAAAACCAAACATTGGGTAATACATGAAATGTGTTTCATTGTTTACCAATCTCTGATCTAGTCCATATTTCTCATTGAACATCAGATGAAACTGAGCTACAAAACTATTGTGACTTGCACAAGAATAAATAAAGAACCACCAAGTTGCCCTAATAGTCCACTCCTCATTAGAGAGACTTTTCCGTACTTAAAAAAAAATAATAATTTCTCTAAGCCTCAGTTTCCTTCCTGAAAAATGGGATAATGATAATTATAGAATATACCTTGTGTTTCACATAGTGTCTGGCCACTGTGGAAATTCTCCATTAATCTAGCAAGTCTTACTGGTGGAGAGTGCTGATGTCACATTTGGGAAAGGGCAAACCACGCACACACCCTGTTCTGCACAGAGACAGGTTGTATACACATGCGCACAACTGCTCACGGGAACCTGGTCAATGGTGGTAAATACAGCAGTGCCTCATTCACCTTTCTTGGGCCTCTGAGTCCAAAGAGATCCTGGAACAGTATTTTTGCATTTGTTGGTAGCTACCCTATCAAATCAAAGTTTCATTAAAATAAAAAGGTTAAAAACTCCAGGGACCTTTTAACACACACATCCACAAAGTCCAAATTTCCCAAACAGGTTCACAGATGACCCAACAGCTTCTGGATGGACAGCCCTTGCATGGTGTCTTCACTCATGGAGGCCAAAGATTCTGGAGCCCTACTACGTGCCAGGTCCCTACTGTGTGCCAAGTGCCTTATCTGATGCTCACCACCGCACCGGGAGGTCTTCACTCATGTGCTAAACCCTCTTTTAGGGACTGTTATGCAGCAGGAACAAAAAGAAGGTCCCCATTCTCGTGCATTATATTCTTATACAACTACTAGTAATTTCAGGTAGCAGTAAGTGTTATTAAGGCAAATAAAGCAAGATAAGGAGACAGAGAGTGACAGGGGAGTTCTTGTAGAGACAATGGCCAGGGAGTCATCTCCTTTTGAATAGAAGCCTGACTGGAGTGAAGAAGCAATCCAGGGGGACTTCTAGAGAAAGAGCTTTCCAGGCAGTCGAAAGAGTATGTGCAGGGCTTAGGTCAGGAGTGTGCTTGGCATGCCTGGGGAAGGCAAGGTAGCTAGAGGTGAGCCAGTGAACACCAAACTGCGACCTGTGCTCACACTGGGAAGTTGGAGAGCCCCCTGTCTGAGCTGCACTTGGAGTGGTCTCTCCAGTTTACCAGGTCAGAGTTTCTCTCTCCACATTGTTCCCTCAGCTGATGGCTCATGGGTCACATCAAGGTTCCTCCAAGGAGTACTGTCTTCCTGGGTCCTCACAGAATACCACTGTCTCTTGCCCTCAGAACTTCCTTCTTCTCTGGATATTCTTCTGCATGGACATTTCCCCTCACATCAGGAAGGAGCTATATTAGTCTGCTGGGGCTGCCACAACAAAGTGCCTCAGACAAGGTGGCTTAAACAACAGACATTTATTGCCTCAGAGTTCTGGAGGCTAGAAGTCTCAGACTGAGGTGTCAGCAGGCTTGGTTTCTTCTGAGGCCTTCTCTTGGGCTTGCAGATGGCCCCCTTTTGGCTGTGTCCTCACATGGCCTTTTCTCTGTGCCCACACACCCCTGTTGTCTCTTCCTCTTCTTATAAGGACTCCAGTCATATTGGATTAAAGCCCACTCATCTGGCCATATTTTAACTGAGTCACCTCTGTAAAGGTCTAATCAGCCGATCAAGTCACATTCTGAGGCACTGGGACTTGGATTCAGCACATGAATAGTGGGAAGATACAATCCAGCGTACCTAGGGGCTTAAAGGTTCATTATCCAAACTTCCTGGGGTAGGGTTTGGGTGTTTTTTTCCCAATGAGTGGATATATCCTCTAATTTCCCACACTCTGGGCACAGGGATAGCCAGTTGGCTACCAAGAAAAATCAATCAGCCTAACCTTTTCCCCCAAAATAGGGCATAGGAGATCTGCTAGACAGAAGGGTCTAGTGGACTCCAAGCTCCAAAAGGAGCTTGTGTTATCCTGGCTCTATCCCCCATACGTAATGGACTACCTGGCTTCTTGCAGGTCCTCAGTGCCTCTGTGTCAAATGAATGAAAGTTCTCAACTCTACTCGAAAGAGAAACTGGGAAAGTCACTGCTCACAATTTCTGTTTCAGCAACCTGGAATCACATGCCCGAATGTTAACACAGTGAAAAATGTAATGATCAGAAAAGCTTCAACACATTCCATTATGATGAGAGAATTGCCAAATGATACGACTTTTCGTGTTATATGACATTGTCAGTATGTAGAATTGTTAGCGGTAAACTAATGAATTTACTGTATGGTGAACTTCAGCATCTACAAGACACTTTACTGTGACTTTTGAATTAAACTGTCTCTCTGACCCATGTATATAAATTTAAAGGCGTGGTTAAGGTTGAATCAATGAACATGCTTTGACCTCTGCTGTGACCTGACATTTACATTCTGAGACTGGCTTATCTCAATTAAAGCTGAGATGATAATGATTTGCCAGGTTTAAGGAAGAAGGTGGAACAGATTATGATTTGGAATAGTCTCAAGTGTCTGCTCTGAGATCTGTAGGTTGAACAGAAACTGTGGTGTGTCTTTTCAAAAAGAATCAGACCCAAGTTGACACTCTGACTGTACTGCTATTCCTCATGAGGAGTGCCATAGTTATCTGAGCAGAAAATAACAAATTAACAGAGAGCAAAATAATAATAATAATAATATTCTAGAGAGAAATGTTTAATGAAGGCACTGCGTCCATTTTACAGAATTTAATTCAGACAGCAGGCAGTGCATTTTCCCAACTGGAACATTAGTTCTGTTTCCCAACTGCCTTATCATTATGTCTCTATTATGCTTTATCCTAAAGTTGCTCCTGCCACATCAGAAATACTTTACCCCTAGTAGGGTTTTAAATCAAGGATATCCATCAATGCACACTGGTTTGAAGTGATGATGTTACTTTAAATACAGGGAATTGAAAATGTTAAATGCAGTTCAAGTTCTTGTCACACCACAAGGAAAACATATTCCAAACGGAATTTAGGAAGTAAGACATTCCAAAGCATCCTCCAATCAACTACAGTTTGTTGCATTGTGATTGTGTTGATGAATAATGCAGTGGGACATGAACTTCTCCAGCATATTCTCTAGTGAATATGAAAAAGAGAAGATAATGTTCCAAAACCATAGCTCTTCAGACTTTTCCAGAAGGGACACTGTTTGCAACAAGGTGCCAAAGGAACGGCAAGTCTCTGCGTCAGGCCATGGTAAAACCGTCTCGCTGGTGGTTAGACCCCCAGTGTGGGTCTGATGCCTCCTGTCCCCTGGCTGGAATTCTTCTGTACTTCAGTTTTCCCTTTGTTCTGATGGCACTTCTCCCAACACTGCTTGACAATGAGTGATGCTTGAAAACCCTGCTCTTTCACACCAGTGGACAGTGTCAGAACTGAGTTAAATAATAGGACACCCAGCTGGTGTTTGCTGGAGAACTGCTTGTTGGTGGAGAGAAACCCCGCACAGCTGGTGTCGGGAGGGTTGTGCTGAGTGGCTGTGTCAGAGGCAGAGGAGAAGACACTTCGCTTTTCCCCTGTATCTTCTATTAACATGGATACATAAGCATGCGTGTGCATGTGTGCGTGCATATGTGTGTGCATGTGTGTGAATCTGGTTTTCCGCAAGCTAATAACATAGGCCCTGGTAGAGAGGAGGGGCAGAGCTGGCTGGAGCCCAGGCCT
>NW_007728060.1:272228-274189 GCF_000696425.1 Galeopterus variegatus | reverse complement strand
GCAAGCTAATAACATAGGCCCTGGTAGAGAGGAGGGGCAGAGCTGGCTGGAGCCCAGGCCTCACTTCCCGCCGCCCCACGAGGCTCCCGCCTCAGGCAGGACAGGTCCCTTCCCAGACCCTCCACTCCCGCCAGCCCAGCCTTCCCCGCCCTGCTGGAGGCCTCTCCTCCCAGACACTGTGCTGCCCTCCTGCTCCTGTGTCGTCCTCCTGAACCGCACACCCCGCTCAGCCTGGGAAACAGCCTGGCAAAGCTTCCGCTCTCACCTGTCATTCTTCTGCATGTTCCTCCTGTCCCCAATGGGGCAGGAGGGCCACCGCATGCAGCCTCTCACTGCCCGGACTTCTCCCTGGCACGCCTCCCCCACCACGTGGCACATTCCTGGATAGCTCCCCTACCACGTGGCGCATTTCCGGGGCTCTGGTAGTGGAGCTACATCGACTCTGGTGGACAGTCAGGGCTGTCACAGCCAGCCACGTGCACTTCCAGCAGTTCCCGGTGCTGTAAAAGTGCATTTTCAGATCTGCCACCGTGGTGAGTGGTTAGCTCCTTGGGACTGGGGACCATGTGGAGACTGTGTCTTCCCCAGCATGCGGCCCCTGTGCCTGAGCAAGGGACAGTGACATGAGCTGACCGGAAGATGGAGATGGCAAGGCCCTGCTGTTCCTGTGAATATGCACTGTGAGGAGTAAAGATTCTGCACGTCCTGCAGGTACCTGGAAAACCTTAGCCCGTGGCCTCCTCGCCAGAGAGGCAGAAAAAGCAGAGCCCATTCATTTCAGTGCCCTCCCTTCAAGCCAACCCACACTTATTTCATTTAATGTTAGTAACATTTATTCAGCACCTACCAAGGCTGACACGGAGACTATGAAGACAGGAGATATACGGCTCCTGGCCTGCAGAGGTGCCAGCGTGGAGGAGACGCAGTCCACCGGCCCTGTGTGCACAAGCGTGACTGTGGCTGCCAACACCAGGCAGGGGCTCCGGGGAGTGCGTTACAGAGAAAGATGAAACGGCCCCATCCTGCACACTCTGATTGTCTTCTATTAAAAGCACCAGCTATTGAATATGCTGGATCCCATCGGCAACTTTTCCTTAACTAAGAAACAAAATAGAACAAAATCAGAGGAATGCAAGCCCCAGATGGAGAGGACCCCACCTGGCTGCTCTCCCACACCCGGCTGCTCTGTCCTCTGAGGAAGAGGCCGGTTCCCTCCCCCCACTCTGCAATGTCCATGGTCCTGTGCCAGGGGGTGGCCAAGCGTCAGCCTTTCTCTCCAAGCCACTCAGGCCCTTCCCAGTGGTGTCAAAAGCTCCAGATAGCAGGAAGCTCGTCCAAAAGGGGGGCGTCCAAAGGGGCTCCTGGGCAAAGGAACCTCCACTCCAGAGGCCGCCGGTTCTCCCAGCTCCATTCTCCCGGGTGCTCCCTACAGCTGTGTGCTCACAGATGAACACACACTCTCACACCCAGACACACACACTCACACACAGACACAGAAACACTGATAAATACACATTCACATATATATAGACACAGATATTCACACCCAGACATACTCTCATGTACACAGGCTCACACACTTACACACAAGCACATTAGGACACACTCAAGTGCATGTTCACACCCAGACACATACATCCACACACAGAGGACACACGCAAATCACTCACACGCACATGCATGTCTTCTGGTCTCTCCCCAAGGAAAACATTTTACTTCCTTTCCTGTACTTTGCTGTTTCTTACTGTGATCAAAAGTTAAAACGCACACAAACACGCGTGCACACACGCGCACACACATGCACACACATGCACACACGCGCACACACACACACAGACTCTGCAGGGCACATGTGGAACCCTGGGATCTAAGGAGGGCACAGCTCCCCTGAGGCTTTTTTTCAAAACACACTTCTTATGGGATCCGAGTCTTCCCATTCACTCTTGTGAACAACACGACAT
>NW_007728060.1:270234-271503 GCF_000696425.1 Galeopterus variegatus | reverse complement strand
TCAAAACACACTTCTTATGGGATCCGAGTCTTCCCATTCACTCTTGTGAACAACACGACATTCCAACTCCTTGAGCCTGACTGATGATCAATTGCTCACTTCTCCAGTGTATTAATGAGACTTCTTTACATTTGAACAACGTGCTTTCTCCTTCCTAGCAAAGTCCAGAAGAGTCCAGCTACTGATAAGACATTGAGAACCGAGCCGCTGTGCCTCACACATCACTACTAAAGATGAAGCAAGAGCCAGTGCGTGCTAATGGAGAACACAGTTGACTATTTCATTAGCCATGTTCTGCCGACCCTGCCACTGCTGGTTCAGGTCATCCGTAAGCTTGTGCTGAGGTCCCTCACTTTCAGTGAATCAGGAGTGGCTGCTCCAAAGTGGTCAACTCAGAAGCATTTACTAGACTTTAAACACATGCCTAGCTGAACTCAAGTGTTTGTGTTTCTGCAAATAAGCTTAAATTTCTGTATCTTGGGTTTCACAGCACAGGACAGACTTCAAACAGCAATTGTGGCCATTTCTGTTTGGGATCCACATAAAAAATACCATCGACTTATGTCTTGGACTGAATGTCTTACCCCCTGTCCCCCAATTCACATGAAGAAATCCTAACCATCAGTCTGATGGTATTTGGAGGTGGGAACTTCAGGAGGTAATTAGGTCATGGGGGTGAAGTCCTCATGAACAGGAGTAGTGCCCTTATAAAAAGATACGAGAGAGCTTGCTTTCTCTCATTCTGCTCTCTGCCCATGAGGATACACAGAGATAATACCACCTGCAGCAGGGTATAGCTCAGTGGTAGAGCCCTTGACAGCAGAAAATACCACCTGCGAACTAGGAAACTGCCCTCACCAGACTCCGAATCTGCCAGCACCATGATCTGGGACTTCCAGCCTCCAGAGCTGTGAGAAACACATTTTGGTTATTTATAAGCCACCCAGCCTATGGTATTCTCTTACAGCAGCCCAAACTGACAAGACAGCTTAGGGATGTGACCACTCAAAGTGCTCAAATAGGAGGGTATTTTAAAAAGATTGTGGAAAAATAAAGTTAAAAGATAATACGAATCTCTCCATGAACTTTTTGAAATGCCCTTGCATGATTCTACATGTTTTTCCATGCCTTGGTAGCTGCCTCTTTGTTTTATGGCAGTGACACTTTTACTATCTCAGATTAATTTTTCTATATTAGTTATTTTCCACATGCTACTCTGGGTACAAAAGAAAGAGACACAAAATGAAGGAAGGAAGGAAGGAAGGAAGG
>NW_007728060.1:266604-269936 GCF_000696425.1 Galeopterus variegatus | reverse complement strand
AGAGGGCAAATAGCAAATCTTGTCATAACAAATCACAGGAGGTCTCACCCACCTGGCTTAGCGGATATTTATGTCAGACTTTTGACTTTCGACTTTAGAGTTGGTGCTGGAATGAGGTAAGACTTTGGGGCTGTTGGGATGCAATGAATGCATTTTGCATGTGATGTGAGGAGGACGTTTGGGGCTGGCAGAAGAATGCTTTACTAATGGAATGTTTGCACCCCCGACTCCCAAATTCATATGTGGGAGTCCTAACAAGGCTTCTTGCTCTTTCCCTGTTTTCTTGGTCCCTGGGACTTTATTTGGAATTTCCACTTAGTAGATACTGTGATATTAGAAGCTGTTTCATCTCCTGTGAACATTTTTGAACTTCTGTAGAACACACCTGGAATGTACCAATTAACCAGGGAACACACACGACCCCCGAGCACCCTGTTTTGAAATCATGGCTCTGTGCTCACCCCTGCACAGGCTTCACCCTGGCTCTTTGAAACGATCCTTCCAGTTTTAGTCACACGCTGTGCACAGGGTGAATGAGATACTGTGGCTCAAAACTTCTGTAAGTTTGATGTATTTGCTGAGAGGTGGCCTGGGCCGCTTCACAGACTGGCTCCGTGTGCCCTGGTCACCACGATGCTGAACTGCCCCGCTCTCGAAGGCTCTTTCTCATGGAGATGTCAGAAGGGTGCTTCTCAGAACGGAAGCCACGAGGCCCAGGCATGTCTCCTGCAGGCATCCAGACTTGCTCCCCTTGGGGAGTCCCATGACCAGTAGTCTGCATGTGACTCCCTATTTTTCCCCAAGAGGAAAAAAGAAACCCAATTCAGTTCGGGTTGGTTTTATAGGACAAGATCTAGATGTGCCTCGTCTAAGGGGACCCTCCATGGGGTCCCCCGTCAGCCTTCTGCTCCGGATTTAGACACATGCATACATGTTGTCCATTGGACAGATAGGGAGCACATCTTTTTTTTTTTNTCCTGTGAACATTTTTGAACTTCTGTAGAACACACCTGGAATGTACCAATTAACCAGGGAAAACACACGACCCCCGAGCACCCTATTCTGAAATCATGGCTCTGTGCTCACCCCTGCACAGGCTTCACCCTGGCTCTTTGGAACGATCCTTTCAGTTTTAATCACACGCTGTGCACAGGGTGAATGAGATACTGTGGCTCAAAACTTCTGTAAGTTTGATGTATTTGCTGAGAGGTGGCCTGGGCCGCTTCACAGGCTGGCCCCATGTGCCCTGGTCACCACGATGCTGCACTGCCCAGCTCTCGAAGGCTCTTTCTCATGGAGATGTCAGACGGGTGCTTCTCAGAATGGAAGCCACGAGGCCCAGGCATGTCTCCTGCAGGCATCCAGACTTGCTCCCCTTGGGGAGCTCCCATGACCAGTAGTCTGCATGTGACTCCCTATTTTTCCCCAAGAGGAAAAAAGAAACCCNAAGAGAGAGATGGGAGAAGACAGGAGGAGAGAGGAAGGGAAGAGCAGACACCTGCTCCGTCAAGCCCCAGGGAGAGGAGGATGGCGAGGCTGAAGGTCGGCCCCAGCGCCTGACCCGTCTGCACCCCTCTGCAGTGCTGGCAGTAGCCTGACTGATTCATCCACCCCCTCCTTTCTGCCTGCCCCCCACTCGGGTATGAGCCGCAGGGCAGGGGCTGCCCCTCCAGGGTCCAGGGCAGCCTGTCCCTGAGCAGCGAGCCCCCGCCCCAGCGCCTGACCCGTCTGCACCCCTCTGCAGTGCTGGCAGTCGCATGACTGATTCATCCACCCCCTCCTTTCTGCCTGTCCCCCACTCGGGTACGAGCCCCAGGGCAGGGGCTGCCCCTCCAGGGCCCAGAGCAGCCTGGAACATGGGCTGCAGCTGACACACTCTTGATCGTGTCCTTGAGGAGCTGGGACACCTAAGAGGCTCCTGAGCAGAACCACCCACTGTGGGGGGTGACAGACATGGGCAGAGCCTCGTGGATGGCACAGGTACTTTGGAGGACAGACACGTGTGCCAGCTGCTCACAGGGTGGCCGGCTGGCTCCTTGCCCCTCTTCTTGGGCAGGTGACCCCCGGTTGCTCTGCCTCCAGTTTCCCACCTCTGGGCACCCGGGACTCTGCCTGCTGAGGGCCACACAGTTAGTCCTGAGAGGTCGGAGTCCTTGACTCTTCACACACGCTGCTGTGTCTTCTGCTGACAGTTACCTTGGATTGGGGCGTGGGGAGGTGCCCGTGCATGCCAGGTTCCCCGACACAACACCCCTCCCTGCCCTCTGGGTGTAGATGCTGCCTCGTTTCCTGCATGGCTAGTGTCCCTCACCCTGAGGGTGCTGAGCCCTGATGAGCTCAGGTTAGGAGGAGCCCTGATGGGCTAGGAGGCCCCCACGGTCTGTTGGGGTGCCGGGAACCCTGAGTGTGAGGAAGGGGAGTGAGGCTGAGGGGCACGGTCTGGTGTCATCTGAGGAGACTCCACACATCTCCCCGGGTCCTAATCCTGGGCAAGGCAGTGGCTACATCACCTGTCCCCACTCAGGACGTTCCCCACGTCCAGTGTTCCATGGAGACAGTCCACACAGACCTGAGGCAGCAGAGGAGACATGGGCCCTGGCCCAGGCACGTCACAGTAACAAACACCACAGACAGGGCAGCTTCAACAACGTGAGTTTATTCTCTGACTGTCCCAGAGACTGGAAGCCCGCGATCTGGGTGCGCCAGGGCTGGGTCCTCAGAGGCCTCTCTCCCTGGTGTGTAGCCGTCTTCTCCGTGTCCTCACAGGTCATCCCTCTGTGTGTGTCTCTGTCCTGATCTCCTCTTCTTACAAGGACACAGTCCAATAGGATCAGGGCCCAGCCTGGCCACCTCATTTTAACTTAATTACCTTTTTAAAGACCCTGTCTCTAGACACAGGCACATGCTGAGGAGCTGGGGGTCGGGACTTCACCAGATGGATTTCGGGGACACAGCCCACAGCAGCCACGCACCCTGCTTGTGTTTTAATTACATGATGCTGTCAGTCGTCACCCTATGTCATCTTCTGGTAAAGAACAGTCATCCTGGAAAGAACAGTTGAGGCACGAGCTGGTGTCATCACAGATGCCCATGCTGGGCACGGTCACTCCTGTCACTGACACGGCTGGCTGCCTGAGGGCCCGATTTTGGAAGATGCAAATGTAAAACGTGACAAAATATCACAATTTGGGTGAAAGTGCTGGGTTTTGGAGCTTGTGACTCAGACTGAGGACAGACCTGCGTGTTCACAGACACAACGCCAGCCCTCCCGTTCCTGCCTCGCCTCAGAGTCTCCCACCATCTTTGGCCCTGGCGTTCCATCCAGTGATGGC
>NW_007728060.1:264831-266021 GCF_000696425.1 Galeopterus variegatus | reverse complement strand
AGCGGGGCCGGGGCGAGGGAGCCACAGCCAGCCAGCGGGGGCCGTGCAGGGCAGGTCTCACTGTCTTGGTGTCCCAGGGGACACCTGTGTCATACTAAGTGGTGTCAAGTGGAAAAAAGCCATTAAGAGAAGTTTAGGTCACTCAGCATTTAAGTAAATGTCAACAGGACTAATCATTTTCTGTATAATTTTTAAATACGTATACATAACATGAAATGAGCCGTTGTATCCCCTTTCAAGCGTGCGGTTCTGTAGCATTAGGTGCATTTCTCACCGCAGTTTAAGCGTCACCACCATCCGTCTCCAGGATGCTTTTCGACTTGCAAAACGGAAACTCCGTCCCCATTAAATGCTGGCTCCCCATCCCCCAGCCCCCGGCAGGGACCATCCCGCTGTCTGTCTCTATGGTTTTGACCACTCGAGGTCCCTCATATAAGTGGAATCAGATGGTGATTGTCCTTTCATGGCTGGCTTATGTCACTGAGCATCACGTCCTCAGGGTTCATCCCGGTCGTAGCACGTGTCAGAGTTTCCCTCCTTTCTGAGGCTCAGTGATGCTCCACTGTGTGGATGGGCCCACCCTGTCCGTCCTTTCCTCCGGTGACGATCGGGCTCTCAGGCTGCCTCCACCTCCTGGCTGCTGCGAGCAGTGCTGCTGTGGACACCGTGTGCGGTGAGCTACTGTGATGTGCAAACTCCACCTTCTCTCACACTTTTGGAAAAAAAATTGCCACAATGCCCTCGGTCCCCTGGTTCTCAGAGAGGCTTGGGAGGGCCGTCTGCAGAGAGCAGGTGCCCCAGGGCTCTGCGGTGGGCGTGAGGGGCCGTATCAGAAATGTGCAGGAGCACACAGAGTCGGGAAGAACTCCGCAGCCCCTGGCACCTTGTCCTGGCCAGGATCAGGAGAGCCACAGAATCATGGGCAGGAGCCGCACCGCACTGCGTGTATGACTCACACCTTCTGTATTCTGTATTTCTGATGCTTTGGCATCTGGGGACTTGCTAACCCGGAGGAGGCTGCCCCTCCCAGGGCTGGCTAATTCCTAGAGTTAGCAAACCACTTCCCATCCAGAGTCCACACCTCCCCACCATGGGCTCTCACACTTGGGCCACTGTCCACCTGCCCTTGTCACCCCAGGGCCAGTCCCAGGCCCCAGCACCTGCCAGCGTTACTCAAACTGGCCAGTCCT
>NW_007728060.1:257919-263822 GCF_000696425.1 Galeopterus variegatus | reverse complement strand
TCACCCCAGGGCCAGTCCCAGGCCCCAGCACCTGCCAGCGTTACTCAAACTGGCCAGTCCTAAGCCTGCTCACCCTGCCTCGCCCGTCTCTTCCCACGGGAACCACAGTAAAGGCTCTGCCCACATTCCCCCTCGCTCCCTCTGCCTGCGACCGGACCTGGTGCGCTTTCCCACGTGGGCCTGTGTGGCATGGGTGCCCGTGCTCGTGGGATCTGTGAGTAACAAACTGTCTTTTCAATGGCAGTAATCTTCAGATGTTGGCCTTATTATTATTATTATTATTTTTGTTTATTTATTTTATTTATTTTTTGTCTTTTTCCGTGTCCGGCAACGGGATCGCAACCCTCGGTGTTGCTCCCGCGCCTCGCTCAGCCAGTGAGCGGGAACCGGTCTGTATGTGGGATCCGAACCCTCGGGCGGGCGCGCCGCCGCACTTCCCAAGTGGCGCACTTATCCAGTGCACCACCGGGCCGGCCCAGCCTTATTATTATTAATTAGACTATATTTTAAAATGCTGCAGCCTCCACTCCTCACCTGCCTGTGAAGGAAAAGGGCCGGGCCAGGGCCCAGGGCCAGGTAGGCCAGCTGGGTGTGGCCCCTGGTGAGTGGGGAGACTGAGCCTCTCCAAGCAGCAGGAGAGTCCTGTCTCACTGCCCTTCAGGAACTCTGACACTGGCGCTGGTCCCTGCTGTGCGGGGACAAAACCCCCCCTACTTCTCCACACCAGGCCCTTCCTACTCTCTTGGGACTTTCCAGTGAGATACAGACATTTGTCACTGGCAAGTTTTCTTTGCTTTCTGCTTCTAGTTGGCTGCAATCCAGTGACCACCTGCCCTTCCCCAATTCGTTGCTAATTGAATTGAGATGTCGCACTAATGTCCACATGAAGTTCTGGACTTAAAATAGGTTTGGAAGCAAACCTGGACAGAAACTTCTAGCCTGTCCTCCTTTCTTGGGTATTGTAGCTGGATGGTTTTGCGTGGATGGACGTCTCTCAAACGCCCTTTTGCTGTTTCCCAGCCCAGCCGCTGACATCAGTGCACAGCTCTGCAGCAGCCAAACCTCCAGGCCTTGAATCTGGCTATGGCCCCAGTGGGCCAGGCCAGGATGGCACAGGCAGCGGTGTCCCTCCTGCAGGATGCAGGAGGCAGAGGGGCCTCTGCNGGGCAGGCTGTGGAGCGCTCCCCGGCTGCCTGATGACCCCACCCGCCCCGCTCCACACCCTGCTCCTAGGGGTGCGTGTGAGTAACTTTAGGAGGGAGTTAGAACAGGTTGGCAGGGACTGGGGATGGGGAGATGTCTGGATGCAAATCTTTGGAAATGGCTTTTTTGCCTCCCCAAGTCAGGTTTGTCCTGGAAGGCTGCCTGGCGCCTTTGAGTGGGGGGCCATGAGATCAGCATTCTCTCCTGATATTTTGACCACCTGATAGCAGGAACATGAAACAGGAGAAAGGACACATCGGGAAGTGGAGGCGGTGTCTGGCACTGCTGAGAGGGGGACGCGGGCACCAGGGCGGGCCTTCGTGGGACGGAGCCTCCAGGAGCTTCTCACCGCACAAACGGCTTTTCTGAGAAGGGTGTGGGCTCAGGGGACTCTGTCGTCTGTGTTTTGCTCAGGGCTGAGGGGAGTGGCTGGGCCCCTCAGGAGCCAGGTGGGGTTGTGGTGGGGAGCTCAGCCCCTGCTGCCCGGGTCTCGCTTGGAACATTGCCCCGTCCCTGCCCGTTCCAGCCCTACTCGCGTCCTCGCACTGGACACGGGCACTCCGCCTCCCCTCCAGCCACCCGACCTGCGGCCTCTGAGTTACATCCTCAGCCTTCTGCTCCCATCGGGAATCGCCGTGAGTGTGGTCTTGGCTTCTCCAGATCCCATGGTGACTCCCAAATGGAACCCCCCCGGGTGGCTCTCCAGTTCAGGCTCTGATCTACGGTGGCCCACTGGTCACAGCTCCTTAAAATGTCTTTTAGGACTTCGGTGCAGACGTCTACGGCTGCGACCACCAATGTTCCTCGTGAACTTCTCCCTTATTCGCACGTCCCCGTCTCACCTGACATCACCATCTTCCTCCCGGCCACCTGGAACCTCTGGGCGTCGTCTCACGTCCTCCCTCTTGCAGGTCCTGTGAGCGTCGTTCCAACGCCCTTCAGAGAGCACCCGCGTTCCTCCCCATTCTCATAACTGCACCTCCCACCTGGGTCGAGCCCCGTTTTTCTGCCTGTTCTTTCCTTAGGCAGACATCAAAAATCAACCAGGAAATTCCGTCTCCAACATCCTCAAAGTGGCGTCAGAGCCTCTTGACACAGCTCTCAGGGCTGCCGTAGGGGTTGGCGCCCGCAGCATCCCTCCACTGCACGGCGGTGAAAGCACCGGCACCAACCTGTTCTCCACCTGGTTACCACCCTCTGGCCTCCTCCTGCCCTCTGTGCCCGCCCATTTCATCTCTAGGAGAGTAAACTACCCAAAACTCGATTCCAGGCAACTTTGCCATATCCTCTCAAGCTGCAGATGGGCCCAGCCTTTGACACAGCAGTTCTACTTACAGGCGTGCCCCTGGGTAACTCCGTGGGGTTGTGCATGGGGACCCGTTACAGGAGACGTTGTTTATCAACAACAACAATCCCAGCAATAAATACAAAACCTACATACTGCAAATGGGTTTTCCACATCAGCACAGAGTCACATCTGTGCAGTGAAATTCTGTGCACAGCTAGTGTGCATTGACTGGACCTCCGTGGGTCACACTAGCAGATGTGCTCCTTGATGGCAGGTGTTTTCTCTTCCCTCTCATTCACTTCTGCACTTTTAGGGGCTGGGACAGTGTGTGGCACATAGTGGGTGCTTGTATCAGCTCTTACTGTGTAGTAAGCCACAGCAGACCTCAGTTGCTCGAGGAGCAATAATGTTCAGGTCAGGATGCCGTGGACTGAGAGTGTGGGGGCAGGCGAGCTGGGCTCAGGCACGCGTGTGGATCTGTGCTTAGCAGCTGTGCAGCTCTGCTCCTCGGGCTGAGCTGCTGCTGGGACAGAGGGATGGCTAGGTCACGTGTCCCTCACCTGGGGAGCTAGTCCAGCCTTGCTCACAGGGTGGTAAGCTCCTGCAGTAGCGAGTGGACAGAGGGTGCATGGCTTGCATTGAATCTGCTCATGTCTGGCTGTGCGGTGGTGGCCACGTGGCCAACCCAGACTCGAGGACTCTAGAAACACACCCAACCTGGCTGTGGGAGGGAGGGAGGGAGGCCGGTTTTGCTATGTGACACATCGCTAAGTGAAAGCGTTGAATAAGTGACAAAATTAGCATGAAGAACACCTCATAAAATCATGATGCTATCAAAAGAAAAAATAAAAAAGCAAAGTCATAAAGTTTGGCCTCCGAGAACACTGTCCCATGTTTCCTAACGTGTATAATAAGACAGAACTTAATACATCAAAGCGAGGGTCGCATTACCCTCAGGATGGTGGTCAGCTCGGGAGAGAGAATGGGACGGAAGAGAGGACGGGAGCTCAGGTGGTCTTTGAACTATTTTTTCTTCTAAGAGCTAAAGCACGTCAAAATGCTAACATTTATTAAATCTGCTACAAATATGTGTGGAAAACTAAGACCAACACATACACACCCCCCACACAGCACACACTATGTACATGCACTCCACACACTCCGCACACACAGCACACACTCAAGACAAACACACACCACACACGCACAACACACAGCACACACACACTCCATACACTCACCACACTCACACCACATGCACCACACACACCACTCACATACCACACACACATACACAACACATCCACACACACATACACAACACATCCACACACACATGACACCCCCAACACTCTCCAACACAACATGTACCACACACACCACAAACACTCCACACACCACACCACACACAGCACACACACACACTCACACGACATACCACACACCATACATCACATCATACACAACACACACACCACACACACGTGTGTACACTCTGGATGTACACACATATATTTCTCTTTCTCAAAATTCTTCGGTGCACCACTGGGCAGAGAATAAACTTTAAGCTTCAGGCAGGGTGACAAGGCCCTCCGTGAGCCATCGCCAACTGTGTCCCCACCACTCCGGTGTCTTGCATTTATATTCTGGTCACAGCAATCCACTTGTTTTCCCTTCCACACCTGCTTTCCACTCTTCCTGGACTAACCCCTGCCTCACTGGGCTGTGCCTCTCGCCTTCCTAGCCCATCCCGGACCTCGTCCCACCAGGGAGCTTTCTGTGACTCCCCACCCTCACCCTCACCCTGACCAAGCCAACGGTCCCTGTGCTGGGCCTCCACGGTGTCTTGCTCAGTGTGACTTTCTGCCACGTCAGCTTTAACTCCCACCTCTTCCCTAAGGTGACAACTTTGCGGTCTTTGACTCCTGTGTCCCCAGGCCCAGTGGGGCGTGTGGCACCGCTGTCACTCTCTGTGTGGTTATTGAACAGAGTGGGGCCGAATGCTGTCTCAGACCATTCAAATGAGCCACATTCTGAGTATTAATTAATGAATTTTAATATTTCACACAAGGAACTGTGTTAATTAACAAAAGTGTTAACTCAGATGCAAAACGTATCTTCAATGAGGAGCTCCAAGCTACGTGGCGAGGAGGCAGAGCTGCCGGAGGGAGGCAACAGTTTTGTTCCTCGTTGTCACTCAGTCACAGGCACAACGCAAGATGTCAAATACGATCTCAAAATTAATCCGCTGGGTTTGGACCTAGGACAGAAAACTCACAATTTGTAATAGTTAGAGTCACCTAGTTTACAGGGATTTCCTGAGAGCAGATGCTAATCCAGAAAGGGCTGAATCACTTGGAGGTATTGTTTCAATTTCTTCCAGTCCTGCGGGAAGTCTCCTGTTGATTATAAATAACTGCATGTAATTTCTGATGTGACATCTCATTTCCCAAACAGAAGCAGAAAGCTCTCTCCCTCAATCCTTGCCTTGCAGTTGCCCGTGCCCAATGAAAAAAAAATTCTGCACAGACAGCTCTGCTCATATTTTAACTCCCCAGCCCCTTCCCCCAGGGCTGCCAAAGTCAGCTACCCACTCAGCTCTGCAGGGCTGGATTCCCGCCCCAGTTCTGCTCCAGCAAAACACTCACACATGCTGAAACAGCCGACACCCCAGAGCCAAAGTTCCTAATAACATTTTCCAAAGAACTGAATGCTTTTTTATGAATGTATGGAGAAAATATGGGATGGGTTTAATATTGCATTATGAGCCTCTGACGAAGGATTTTAAAAATATGCTTTATGCATGACTATATGAAATGGGCATATGTTGCAGTAAAGTTTCACTGTTGTGCATAAAGTATATTATAATAAAAGTTGTAAAGTTAGCCCTTAGTGGAGAATTGAAAAAAGGAATAGACAAAATGCTTCTATCCAGAGGGGTTGAATTCTCCTAACATATCCTTCTTCTTGCCATATGAGGCCACTCGCTCTTGCTGGAGTTAGTACATGGGAGCCACAGCAGAATTAGGAGCGATGGTGGGCCAGTCATGTGATGAATAAAACTGATTGAGCCTATGGCCCCCAGGCAACCTGAACCCAAGCCAACGGCAGCTGCAAATTTGCTTCAGAAATATACATGGAACAAAATCTTAAAGCTCCTTTTTGCAATGCTCCTGGAATGAAAAAAAAAAAAAAAAAAAAGGAAACATTACAGAGCACAAACACTGATATTTTTTCCAGGCAGATTAGCCCAAGAATTAATGTTTGGATGATTTGCACTTGCTACTTTTTGCTGAGTTATTAATTCTCAGGACAGGCCCGAAGTCCCTGAGGGCAGGGACTTCTCATGGGTGTTTCCCCACCCCCAACAACCTACACGCTCACCCACCACCTGGTCTTGTGTTTGGCACCG
>NW_007728060.1:255802-257574 GCF_000696425.1 Galeopterus variegatus | reverse complement strand
TGTTTCCCCACCCCCAACAACCTACACGCTCACCCACCACCTGGTCTTGTGTTTGGCACCGTAGATTTCAACAAATAATTAGTTAAATGCATTACTGAATATATTGTAAAAAATACTTAATGAATTAAATAGGAGACTTTTTTGTTTGTGCCCCATGGCGCCAGGCTGAGCAGACAGAAGAGGACTGTGATGAAGGTCGTCGGCTCTGGAGAAATGCACAGAAGAGACAGAACGTGACTGGACACTTGGTGGGAGGGTTGGACAAGGTGCAGATGAGCAATTCTAGCACAGCTAAAAAACAGAAGGAAAGACACGGGGAAGAAACATGGTGTCATACAGGGTCAGGAAGAGGCTGGGCTGGTGGAGTCATTCAATAGTAAGTCACACACTCGGAAGATACGAAAAGGACAGGTTACGTACTCTCTCAATGCTAGAAGAAGAGGAAGAAGAGGAAGAGGATAAGACGAAAAAGTAGTTCTTTTTTTTTTTTTTCCTTTTTGTCTCTTTTTACTGACTGGCAATGGGATCGCAACCCTCGGTGTTGCGCCCGCACTGCGCTCAGCCAGTGACCGGGAACCGGTCATCACATGGGATCTGAACCCTCCGCGGGAGAGCCACCACGCTCCCAAGCGGCGCACTCTCCAGTGCGCCACCGGGCTGGCCCCGAAAAAGTAGTTCTAATAAGCACTAGCCAATAAGAACTTTTGGATGGGGATTTCTGCTTCCATAAAAAGTGGGATAAAAGGGACTGAATGTACTCTCCACATGAAACAACTGAAACTGGAAAAAATATATAAAACATCAGAATTTTTTTAGGCAGTGTTCATAAGATAACAAAAGGCAATGATTCCTGAGGTGGAACACAAGCCAGGTGAGCACAACACTCACCCCCGCTGACTGCCTCGAAGAAGTCCCCAGGCAGAGCCCTGCAGTGTCCTGCACCGGGAGATGCTGCTGGGAGTTTAGGGAGATCAAAGCAGATAGAGTTTATAGACTAGATCATGTGGGGGTGGAGACCTTCAGAGAGAATGAACTAAATAGATCTGCAGAGGGTCTCACTTAAATATTCATGAGTATTGATCAGCTCATGCACGTGTGAACAGTGCCTGAAGCCAGGAAAGACTCGCTTGAAAGGATAACAGGACAGGTGCCCACAAAGGACTTGGAGAATGCCAGTTCCACCAGCNAATTAGCAAGAAAGGACCTTAAAAGGTTGCTGTGTAATGACAAAGAGGGTAATACATTGAGAACATAACACTTTCAAACATTTATGTACCTAACAACAGAACTGAGCTTCAGAATTCATGAAGCAAAGATTGATAGAACTACAAGGTGGAATAGAGAAGTCCATGATTACAATTAGGGATTTAAATATGCTATTTAAATAATTTATAGAATAAGGAGACAGAAAATTAGTAAAGATATAGCAAATCTAAATAACATTATCAATAAACTTGACCTAATTGGCATTTGTAGAACACTCAACCACATAACATCAGAACACACATTCTTTTCAACTCTGTATAGGATATTTACCAAGGAAGATGATATTCTAAATTATAAAACTCATCCAAAAGGATTCAAGCTATAAAAAGTATGTGTTCTTACCACAATAAAATTAAATTAGAAATTAATAACAAAAGATCTTTAGAAAATCTCCCAATATTTGGAAACTAAATAACATTTCTAAATAACCCATGGATCAAAGAATAAATCAAAATTGAATATGAAATATGAAAATGATCCAAACTGGAATATAAAAATAAAAAAAA
>NW_007728060.1:253422-255192 GCF_000696425.1 Galeopterus variegatus | reverse complement strand
AAATCAAAATTGAATATGAAATATGAAAATGATCCAAACTGGAATATAAAAATAAAAAAAACATCAAAATGTGTGGGACATCATCAAAGGGATACTTTAGGGGAGAATGTGTAGCTCTAAAAGCCTGTATTAGAAAAAAAATCTTAAATCAATAGCCTCACTTTCACCTTAAGGAATTAGAAAAAAATAAACAATAAAGAAAATAATAAAGATCAGAGAGTGGGAACCACTGAAATAGAAGAAAACAGAAAAACAATTGTGAAAATAATTAAACAGAAAAGCTGGTTCTTTGAGAAGATCAACAAAATTGATAAGCTTGCCAACCATACTGATAGGAATATAAGAGAGAAGACATAAATTACTATCTGGAATGACAGAAGGATCAGATATAAAAGGTATAATAAGGCAAACACTATAGATATGAAAAGTATAATAAAGCAATAATATGAACAACTTTATGCCAATAAATTTAATAACTTAGATGAAATTGACAAATTTCTCAAAAAACACAACATACCAAAGCATACTCAAGAAGAAGTGAATATTCCTATAGCTATTAAAGAAACTAAATCTAAGTTTAAAAATTTCATATGAAGAAGGCCCAGGACCATATGGCTTCACTGGTGAATTTCCCTATCCTCCCAAACATTTAAGGAAGAAATAATGCCAAGTCTATACATACTCTTTCAGAAAATTAACAACAATAAGTAATTCTTAATTCCTTCCATGAGGCCAATAATTCTCTGCTTTAAAAAAAAGCATTACAGAAAACAAAAATTACTGATCAATGTTTCTCATATCTGTAGAGGCAAAAATTTCAACCACAAATTTATCAAATTAATTTAAACAATATATAAAAAGAATACTAAATCTTGAATAGTGGAATTTAGGCCAGGAATGATTTTTTTTAACATCTGAAAATAAATAAATATAACTCACCATATTATCAAACTGAAAAAGTAAAACCATATGATCATCTCAATAGATGCAGAAAAATCATTTCACAAAACTCAACACCCATTTTCTAATAAAACACTTCAGCAAAGTAGCTACAGAAAAGAGCATGCTCAATCTGATAAACCTGGAGCCATGAAACACCTGCAGCTAACATTGTACTTCAAGATGAGGGAGCAGATGCTTTCTCCCTAAGATTAGGAACAACAGACCGATTTCTGTTCTCACTACTTTGATTAAACTTTGTATTGGAGGTTTTAGCCAGTGTAATAAGACAAGAAAAAAAAAAGTAAAAGGCATCTAGTTTGAGAAAAGGAAACAAAATGTCTTTATTCACAGATAGCATAATTATCTATGTAGGAAATCTGTCAGAATCTACAAAAAAGCTACTAGAACTAGTGAGTAAACTAATAATTGGGTTTCAAAAAGTTGCAAGATACAAGGTCAATATACACATCGATTGGTGAGGAACTGCTGGTAGGAATGAAGAATGGTGCAACCACTCTGGAAAGCTGGTGGGTGGGCCATCACTTAAAAGTTAATGTATGCCACCATGAGATCCAGTCACTCCAGTCCCAGGTATTCGCCTGCAAGAAATGACGTCAGGTGTCCATAAAAATACTTGGATATGAATATTCATAATACCGTTCTTTGTAATATCAAAACTACACGCAACCCAAATGTCCATCAACAAGTGAATGGATAAACAGACTTTTCAAACTCCATATAATGGTTTGCTATTCAGCCAAGAAATGAATGAAGCGTTGACACTTGCTGCAGCATGAGTGAGTCCCAAGACAATGATGCAGAGCCAAA
>NW_007728060.1:246619-252499 GCF_000696425.1 Galeopterus variegatus | reverse complement strand
AATGAAGCGTTGACACTTGCTGCAGCATGAGTGAGTCCCAAGACAATGATGCAGAGCCAAAGAGTCCAGACAAAAGAGAATAGACTTTGTGCTTCCATTTAGACAGGATTCTAGTAAATGCAGACTAATGTGCATTACAGAAAGCAGACAGGATTTGTGAGGGGCTAAAAGGGCTGGGAGGGAGGAGATACAAAGAGGTGTTCATTCTCTGATGATGGGTGTGCACATGCATAAATATTTTGCAGAGTGCACACTTTAAATATGTGCAAGTCACTAAATGCCTATTTTATCTCAATAAAGTTGGTTTTAAACTGTAAAGAAAAATGGGGGTACAGCTAAATGAAGCTGTGTTTAGTCTTTGAATTCTGGTTTTTCAATCTGGCTTTGGCCAATATTAAGGTTAGAATGATCACATTTTAAATTGTTAGATTCTGTTATTATTTATATATAAATAATTCCTTGTTTTGGGAGAGTGAATTATCCAAATAATTAGACCATGAGGACTAATTCCATTATGACCAAAGCAACTGCATACTCTCTCATCCAAACTAGGCCACTACTGAGCGGGAGACCACAGGTGTCACCTGATTCTGTCTGGCAGCCTGGCCGTGGGTCGTCTGGCCAGGGTGCCTGCTCCTTCCAGTCTCCACAGCAGTCCAGGCTTGATTTGACAGGGACATCCACACTGCCCCACACCCCTTCTTTGAACCTGCTGTCCCATCCCACCGTCCCTGGGCCTTCCAAATTCGGGATCCACTCTGGGCACCTTGTCCCCTGTCCCCCACCAGGACTCCAGGAGGGGCTCGCGTTCATCCAGGGCCTTGTAGGGTTCCCACGGTTATGGGTCTTCCATAAGTATTTGGTAGGTGAATAAATGAATCTGTGACGACTCTCCTGGGTATGAAGTTGAATGTGGTGAGAAGCAAGTGTCGCCTTCTTAGCAAATTTTCCTCAGGTGAGCATTCGTGGCAGAGAAGCCCTGTCTGCACCCGAGCCCTGATGTCTGCACACACTGTATGTGCAGAGGACGTGGGCACCTGCAGCCCAGAACCCTGAGGAAGGTGCCGGGTCATGCGCTTGGCTCTGAGTACGACATAGCAGTGTCCCCCGACATGACAGTTTCATGTCTTCTCTCCAAGGGCTGAGCTCTTGGACTGGATTAACACATCAATGCGTTCCTTGTCTTGGCTTTTCCCTACGGTGTGCCTTCAAAGAATATTTCACTGAGTTGCAAAAGGGAGTAAAGCTCTTTTTAAACAGAAGGTTATTTTACGTGGATATTTACTGGTGATTTCCCAGCTTAAAACTAACCTGCTGGGGAATTCTCCATGGGACCCGTGGGGTTCCCATGGCAACCCTTGCCTTAGAAAGGCGGGCCAGGGACTGGTTCTGGATCTTGCTGCACTCGGGGTCTCGGTGGCCCTCGTCAGACTCTGCTGGCAGGCAAGGAAAGGCGTGTGGGCCTGGGTACGGGCACTTCCTCCAGCCTGGAGAGGAGGCTCTTCTGCAGCGTGAACACTGCCGGTCATTCTCTGAACGGTGACTACTTGGATAATTCACTGACCCCCACCAAAGTCCTATTTCCTAAGTGAGTCTGGGGGTCCCTCTGTATTGACCAGTGCGGGTCAGACTTGTGTGCACTGATGCAAAGCTGGCCTGGGGCCACGGGTTCCCACCTCTGTTAGGAGTACGATCACCATGTGCAGCACCCAGATGTCCCTCATGCAGTGCCTTTCACATGACACCCAGCACCAGCTATTACTGTTGCCTATCTGGGAGCTGCGTGCCAGGCTCCAGGGTGTGGGCATGCGCTCTGGGTGGGCATACCTGCCTGACTCCTGCACCTGGGCCCCCTGAAACTGCATCACTTCTTTCCGGGATCATTAGAGGAAGAAATAAGTGGTGTCACTTTGGGAAGATTCAGATTCCACCTATTATTTCAGAAGTTAAATAAAAAAATTCCTCAGGGAGTGAAGGAGGCTGAGGAGCCATTAATGAAACAGCGGGACTCAAGTCCAGTTACACATCTGACAGGCTGTAAAAGGCTTTGGGAGGGATGAGGAAACAGGGGTCCTCGGCATGATGGGGGAGGGGTGGGACCTCTTTTCCGCTCCGCAGCAGCTCGTGTCTCAGTCAGCCCAGCCCCAGCGGTAACTCTGCACCTGCTCGGAAGTGAGGGGCTCCCTGTGGACCTGCTGCAAATCTATCAACTAATTGACGTCAGAATGCCCGAGAGGGCACAGGGGAGCCCAGCAGAGAGGCACTGGAGTGGTGGACGATGTTGCTGGACACGTGGGCTGGCACTGGTGGTGCCGTGAGAGTGGAGCAGAGGCTTCCACCAACGTCTGCCTTCCTGGTAGAACCAGGCCATGGCCTGTGTCTGAAACTGGACCCTGAGTGGAGGGGTTTTTATATAAAACAGCAGATCTGGAGCCCACTTTGTTTCCGGGGCTCTGCTGATTAATTTCAAAACTTGAAATACTCGAGTATGTATTTTGTCCAATTTGAGAGTTNTTAGAAAGGCGGGCCAGGGACTGGTTCTGGATCTTGCTGCACTCGGGGTCTCGGTGGCCCTTGCCAGACTCCGCTGGCAGGCAAGGAAAGGCGTGTGGGCCTGGGTACGGGCACTTCCTCCAGCCTGGAGAGGAGGCTCTTCTGCAGCGTGAACACTGCCGGTCATTCTCTGAACGGTGACTACTTGGATAATTCACTGACCCCCACCAAAGTCCTATTTCCTAAGTGAGTCTGGGGGTCCCTCTGTATTGACCAGTGCGGGTCAGACTTGTGTGCACTGATGCAAAGCTGGCCTGGGGCCACGGGTTCCCACCTCTGTTAGGAGTACGATCACCATGTGCAGCACCCAGATGTCCCTCATGCAGTGCCTTTCACATGACACCCAGCACCAGCTATTACTGTTGCCTATCTGGGAGCTGCGTGCCAGGCTCCAGGGTGTGGGCATGCGCTCTGGGTGGGCATACCTGCCTGACTCCTGCACCTGGGCCCCCTGAAACTGCATCACTTCTTTCCGGGATCATTAGAGGAAGAAATAAGTGGTGTCACTTTGGGAAGATTCAGATTCCACCTATTATTTCAGAAGTTAAATAAAAAAATTCCTCAGGGAGTGAAGGAGGCTGAGGAGCCATTAATGAAACAGCGGGACTCAAATCCAGTCACACATCTGACAGGCTGTAAAAGACTTTGGAAGCCGTGTGAACATTTTGACAAGCCTGAGATGAATAGGAAACGGCTCTGGGGAACACGAGCCAGGGGGATCGTCTTTGGGAGGGATGAGGAAACGGGGGTCCTCGGCATGATGGGGGAGGGGTGGGACCTCTTTTCCGCTCCGCAGCAGCTCGTGTCTCAGTCAGCCCAGCCCCAGCGGTAACTCTGCACCTGCTCGGAAGTGAGGGGCTCCCTGTGGACCTGCTGCAAATCTATCAACTAATTGACGTCAGAATGCCCGAGAGGGCACAGGGGAGCCCAGCAGAGAGGCACTGGAGTGGTGGACGATGTTGCTGGACACGTGGGCTGGCACTGGTGGTGCCGTGAGAGTGGAGCAGAGGCTTCCACCAACGTCTGCCTTCCTGGTAGAACCAGGCCATGGCCTGTGTCTGAAACTGGACCCTGAGTGGAGGGGTTTTTATATAAAACAGCAGATCTGGAGCCCACTTTGTTTCCGGGGTTCTGCTGATTAATTTCAAAACTTGAAATACTCGAGTATGTATTTTGTCCAATTTGAGAGTTTTCTCTTTACTAGTTCTCTTTCTGACTGGGTCAGCAAACATTGTTTTCTAAGATGTTTGTCCTGAGACACTGGCTTTTGTTATCCAAATGCAATGGACTGAATGTGGGGACCCCAAATCCACATGTTGAAACCCTCACCCCGATGGGATGATGTCAGGAGGTGGAGACTTTGGGAGGTGATGAGGTCATGAGGGCAGAGCCTAATGGACGGGATTTGTGGCCCTATGAAAGGGACCCCAGAGAGACCCCTTGCACTGTGTNCATGGACTGAATGTGGGGACCCCAAATCCACATGTTGAAACCCTCACCCCGATGGGATGATGTCAGGAGGTGGAGACTTTGGGAGGTGATGAGGTCATGAGGGCAGAGCCTAATGGACGGGATTTGTGGCCCTATGAAAGGGACCCCAGAGAGACCCCTTGCACTGTGTGAGGACACAGCAAAAGGTACCAGCTGTGAACCAGGAGGCCCTCACCAGACACCAAATCTGCCGGGGCCTTGATCTTGGACTTCCAGTCTCCAGAACTATGAGAAATAAATTTCTATTGTTTATAAGCAACCAGTCTGAGGTAACTTGTTATAGCTGCCTGAATGGATCAAGACACCAAATATTCCCTACCTAAATCCTGCCTCCCGCCCGCACCCCCACTTCTGAGGTTGCTCAGGAAAGTGAAATGTTCACACTGTGAATGTTGCACCCGAGGGCTGACCCTTTACAAAGTGTTTCACCCGTGGGCTGACCCCTTACAAAGCGAGGCTCTGCCCAAACACCAAATCTTCACTGGTTGGAGTGTCCATCCCACCCGCTGTGGCCACTTTTCTGCCCCTCTGTCTCTGGGGTATGGCACGCGTGATCTTCTGACTCAGCAGTGAGGTGGACGGGCGGCTGACAAATTGCCAATTGTAGAGATACTTACATGAAGTCGAGGGGAGGGATGTTGGTCCCTGACAGAGGAGCCCAGGGGACCAGCCAGAAGGGGATGTCGCAGCACGACGGTGGCTGTGTCCAGGGCAGGAATGCAGCGTCAGAGAATTAGCTCCAGCCCCTGAGGATGCATTTGCCAGAAATGGTGTGATGGCCTGGTGAACGTCCAGGGAATCTCACTGTCTTTTCATGCAGTTTGTTAAAAACAAAACTTACTTTTGATTCCTTCTTTCTAGGGTCTCAAAGTTACACAGTTTTATGGCTACAATTATAATGCACATTTCATAAAATATGATGGTTACTTTTATTTTTAAAGATAAGTTCTAAACCAGGGATCAGCAAACTACAGTCCAGGGGTCAGACCCAGACTTTTTTTTCAGAAGTAAACGTGTTTTGGAAGGTGACCGTGTTCATCTGTCTGTGTGTCATCTGTGGCTGCCGTGTGTCATGTGGGGACAGACTCTGGGGGCCCTGTGGTCCTGCCTCCGGGGTTCATGACCTGGCATGCTCTTTTCCCTGTGGGTGTGGGTGGGACCTGGGACTTCCTTCTCACTGACAGCATGTGGAAAAGGCAAGGGGACATCACTCCTGTGACTGTCATGCTACACAAGGCACCGTCCTGCTGGCTTTTTCCCTGGCTGGCTTGAAAAAAGCAAGCTGCCATGCCAGGGCCATGTGGCTGGCCAACATGGTGGCCTCAGGGAGCTGAGCATGGCCTGCAGTGGACAGCCAGCAAGGACCGAGGCTTCTGCCTGCGGCCACAACGAAATGGATTTTTCCAGCAACTCTTGAACGTCCAGATGAGACCTGAGCCCCAGGCAGCACCTCCAAGCACAGGAACTGTGAGATCGTAAGTGTGTGTCCATGAAGACACTAACGGAGTTGAGCCGTCACGATGGAGACCACGAGGCCTAACAAGACGAAACATAAACTATTTATTATCCGAACATTCACACACAGAAAGACGGCATCGGGTACATTTTCTGAGGCCTGCTTATTTAGCAACCTGGCTCTGAGGATGTGAGGTCCCGATGTGTGACTCAGGTCAGTTTTGGGGGACGGTTGAGTGATTAGCAGTCTGAGCATTCTACCCTGGAATGCGATGGCCTTTGGGGCGTCTCATGTGAATCAGGGCAAACGTGTTTAGCTGCCCCACGTCCTCGGGGCTGACTAATTGGTCCTGGGATTGGGCTGGGGTTTCAGTATACAGC
>NW_007728060.1:244118-245890 GCF_000696425.1 Galeopterus variegatus | reverse complement strand
CCGCCTGCACCCTGCCCTGGCCGTTTGTTAATACGGAAGCTGAGCAGAATAATTAGGTTGAAACCCGGTGGAGGCCCCAGTGCCGACAGCTGTTAGGCGACCAGCGAACAGTGAAGGGTAACTTCAAAGTTGGCAAGTCTGATTAAAACTGATAAGTTTCATTCCCACGGTCAGTGACAATGGCTTTGTTTTATGTCTCTGGCTGCTTGGCAGACGCTGGGCTTCTTGGGATGCGTAGATCATTCTGCGGAACTGCCCGCGTGTGACCCCCAGAAGATCTCATATCCGCGAGGCCAAGCTGAGCCCGTGGCCCCTTGCGTCCACCGTGGCCATAAAGCCCCACATCAAGGCTGTTCTGGGCACAGCTTTCACCCCAGAAATAAACCGTGGTGAGTCTCAACACGCAGAATTTATAAATGAGGCCATAGCTCCTAATTCTCTTTACTTTTATACATCTCATTTTCTCCCTGAATAGTGTTCCTTAGTTTAAGTCAAGTGTGTAAATCCATCTTCCTTTACTTAAGTCAAGTGCTGACAGCCGGGACAGGCTACTCCTGGCTCTGTGTCCCTGTCCCCAGGAGGCCCCGGCTCTTGGACGGGCCCACAGGAGCACCTGAGCCAGGATGCACCCTGCCTCCCACCAGGGCCTGTGCAGGCCTCAGGATGGCCGTGGTCTTGTAGCAGGATGCGTGCCTGACCCTACTGACCAGGTTCTCACCCTCTGACCTGGCTTGGCCAAACTTCAGCAGGCTTCTCACAGGCGCCTGGTCCTCAGCTGGTCCCTGATCTGAGCAAGCACTTATCAGCACCCCCTATCAGCCCAGCCCAGTGCCTTAGTCCATTCAGACTTGGGTCACTTACAAATCACCTTTATTTCTTGCAGTCCTAGAGGCCAGGAAGTCCTAGGTGAAGACACCAGTAGATTCTGTGTCTGGTTCATGATGGCACCTTCTCGCTGTGTCCTTGTGGTAGGGGAGAGGGGGCTCTCTGGTGCCTCATTTATAAGGCCACTAATCCCATTCATGAAGTTTCCACCCCTGACCTAATCACCTCTCAAGGTCCTCGCTTCCTGACACATCACCTTGGGGCTAGGATTTTGACATATGAATTTGTGGGGGACACAAGTGTTCAGTCCGCTGGAGCTGAGAACCAGCTGACCTCAGCAAGGCGGTCCACCATCAGACTGCCCCGGCCGGTCTGTCTGCTCATACCCCTTACTTGCCTGGCTTCCCTTAAAAGTTTCTGCCAGTTTTGAGTGGGGACATGTGGTATTTCTCTTTCTGTGTCTGGCTTACTTCATTTAACGTAATTTTCTCTAGACTCATCCGTGTTGCTGCGAATGGCAGAATTTCATTCTTTTTCATGGCTGAGTAGTATTCCACTGTGGGAATACCACATTTTCTTTATCCAGTCATCCATCAATGGACACTTAGGAGGGAGGGAGGGAGGGAAGAAGGAAGGAATGAAGGAAAAAGAAAGAAAGAAAAGATGACAACAATACATTGAACGTTCAGAAGGAGAGAACAAACCTAAGGACACTAGAGATGGGGGAGGGGAGAGCAAGGGGTTCAGGAACTGATGGGCCGGGCAAAGGGCATAAAGAAATACCACGATTTTTAAAAATGAAAATGCTAATAATAAATAAAAATTTTAAAAAGTAAAAATAATGGGCCGGCCCGGTGGCGCACTGCTGCAGTGCGCCGCTTGGGAAGCGCGGCGGCGCCCCCCCCGCGGGGGCTGGGGCGCCCGCCCAACCGCCCTCCTTTCCCCGG
>NW_007728060.1:239769-243166 GCF_000696425.1 Galeopterus variegatus | reverse complement strand
GGCGGCGCTCCCACCGAGGGTTCGGATCCCACATACAGACCGGTTCCCGCTCACTGGCTGAGCGAGGTGCGGGCGCGACGTCGAGGGTTGCGATCCCGTTGCCGGTCCCGGGCCGGTACGGGCGCGACACTGAGGGTTGCGATCCGTTGCCGGTCATGAAAAAAGACAAAAAAAAGGAAAAAAAAAAAAAGTAACAATAAAATGATAGTCTTTTTATTGAAACACGAATAAACTTTTCTGTAATATTTTATGGAAAAAAAAAAGTTTCTGCAAATCCCTGCTGGGCGTCCCCATAAAAGAACAGGCCTTTCCTGTTTGATTTTGAGATGCTTGCAGATTTTGAGATGGGAGTATGCTCCCTATTGCCACAGTCTTTGTGCGTAAAGTGTCTCCTTCTGTGTCTGGATTTGTTTTATTTGACAGAATCCGGGAGGAGAAGGTTGCTTGCTTATAAGGGCACAGCTGTGGTTTGGACCAGGTCCTGCCCGGAGCAGTCAGGAGCAGGTGGGTTGGGAGGAGCCAGTCTGGGTGTGGCCCCCAGCACCATTCGGCTGGTCCTGAGACCTGCAGGGTGCATGAGCCGAGCACATGGTCCAGGACACAGCGGGAGCGGTCAGCCGGCCCCTGACATGGCAGGACCCCACACACGCCGCAGAGACCGAGGTCCCGAGCTCTGTGGGGAGTCTCTGAGGTTTGGGCAGTGAACTCGATCCAGCCTCCCGGATGAGCTTCCTCACCGTCGACGTGGACTCAGCCTGTTTATTTTCCTAATTGACCATCCGTGTCTGATCCACTGGAATTGCGATCGGAGAGGGTGAAACCGATGTGTTGATTTGCGGAGAGCTGCTCTGAGGGTCGGGGCCTCTGCTGTTGGACAATGTCGTCTCTTCCCAGTGGCAGAGTGTATGAGGGCAAAATAGTTCACGGACAAATAGAATTAAAGATAGTATGAATCTTCCCATGGACTTTTTGAAGTACTCTCTTATCTATTTATTTACTTATTAATGTACGTTTTGTATCAAAGAAGCATATGCGTGCGGTTAACAGAGCAGGATTGTGGAAAGCTTGTAACGAAAGAACAGCGCTGCCCACCCACGACGCGCAGCCTCGGTGCGTTCTCGAGCAGCGACTCTTCGGACGTCTTTTCGGCTGTGTCTTGGGGCAGTCACTTTCACGTCCACACTTCTGGGTGACCTGCCACAGTATGGGGACTGTGTCCTCAGCCCTTCTGCGTGACGCAGTGTGGACAACACTGGAGAGTCGTGGGACTGCACTGATGCTCACAGAGCCTCCTGTTGACTTGTTTTTCTTTTCCTGGAAAATTCAAGGGAGAGAGCCCCAACTTTCCCCTAGAGAGGACCCTGTCCTCAGGGCTGGAGGTGCCTGCAGGACAGTGACGTGGGGAGAGGAACCCCCAGGTATAGGCGTGGCAGTTGTGCTTTTCACAATGACAGACACTTGCCCTTCCTGTCTCAGGTGGGAGAATGAAGCCCAGAAGGACCAGGACGCCGGCGGGTGTGGGGTGGCCTCTGGGCACCACTTAAGAGACCAGTGAGTGGAGGGCTGGCTGGCCATAGCCTCCTTCTCTGAGCCCCAGAGATGCTAACAACCATGCCACTGCATGTTGTGGGAACCGGGAAAGCTACTGCTACCTGCCAAACACCCTCTGGCCAGGTGACCAAGGTCAACTGGAACAATGGCAGGTCATGTGGAGGGTCCTGCCCTGGTGGGATGTGACTTAGATAGGACACCTATGTGATCTTCCTCCCCACAAACCACAGCCTGATCTAACCAAGAGAAACATGCGCGACAAACCAAATTGAAGGACATTCTGCAAAGCACCTGACCAGCGCCCCTCGAAGCTGCCCAGGTCATCAAAAACAAGAAAAGTCTGAGAAACTGTCACAGTCAAGAAGAGGCTGAGGAAACATGACAATGTCCTGTGATATCCTGGAACAGAAAACAGGACACTGGGTAAAAAGTAAGGAAATCCAGATGAAAGTGTGGAGTTGAGTCAGTAACAATGTATCATGTCATGTTGGCTCGTTAATTCTGACAATGGGTCTAGTAATGTGAGGTGGTGACGGTGGGGACACTGGGTACAGGACGCTGTCTGTTACCTTTGCAACTTTCTGTAAATGTAACACTGTTCTAAAAGTTTTATGAAACATATTAAAAATACCATGAATACATGATAAGAAGGAAGGCTGTTTCTGGGAGTGCAGTCAGCAGGTCCCAGTGTGATGTGGGCGTAGCTCGTAGCTGTGGGAGCGACAGGGACCTGTGGGAAGCTGCACAGGAGCTGCAGGTGCGTGTTCCCTGATAGTCACGCCTAATGCATGTTTACGACATAAAGCAGGTTGTCAAAATCAAACAGCGCACGCATCTGTCGCAGTGGTGTGGACCCCCATGTGAGGACGGCTGCAGCTGGGGGGTGGCATCGTGCGGCCCGGGTCCCCTGCTGAAACCCTGTAATGCTGCTGTCTGTGGGTTCACTGATAAGACAGGTGCCACCAGGAGGGGCACGTGTGGCCTGGCCTGTGTGCGGGCCCCACAGGCCTCGGGGCACTGGTCCTGCCACAGCCTGAATGAAGGCAGCGCTGTGGGTGAGGGGGCTGTGGCAGCTCCCGTGGAGAAGCCTGGCTCCTGTTGTCGTGGTCTGAGGGGTGCTTCTGACGGGCAGCTCTTCTTCACCAACCTTCCAGAGGACTGGCTCCTCCTTCCTGTCCCCAACGCGGGCTGTCCACGTCCTAGCCAGCTGGACGCAGGGTGGACGGGTCCACGGGGCCGCAGGAACGGAGCTGGCAGCGGGCCTAGGGAGAAAGAGGAGCAATATTGGTGGGCTTGTGGCCGTCTCTGTCTGGTTCCCACTTGGTTTATGCCACACGAAAGCGAGGAGGCTGCTCCGTCTACAACAGATGCATTTCATGACACGTTCTCCCCCAGCTCCTCTTGGTCAGAACTTCTTTGCATGAGTGGCTGCATTAAGACTCAGCTAAGTGCTTTTTAAAAAAATACTTTTCTTAAGGGTGTTTTCCTATTTTGCTTAAATGGGGGCATTTAAACTACTACAGCCAGTGAACCTGAAGCAGTGTTTTTCAGCCTTCTTTCTTGCATGCGGAGGGCTGCCTGTGCATCTGGGGCTCTTGAGAAGCATCCCTGACCTCTACCCACTAGATGTAGCAGTATCTCCTCCTCAATTTATGACCAGAAATGTCTCTGGACATTGCCACATGTCCCCTAGGGGGCAAAATAGCCCCAATTGAGAACTACTACCTGAGTGTATTTGAGTGTGTAAACTAGAGCCAAAAAATCAAATTTGAAGCCACTAACCAGAAAGTGAAGACAGAGAAAATTGGACATGGAAAACAGGCAACCTGGACTTTGTGACTGAGGA
>NW_007728060.1:232615-238503 GCF_000696425.1 Galeopterus variegatus | reverse complement strand
CGAAGCCATTTAGTAAAATGCCATGAGTTAGGTAGATGGGAGGCTTCTGTGCTTACATCCCCGGAGACATTGATCCAGAGCTTCTGTCTGTGGGAGCCCTGTGCAGGGTGGCCTCGGAGGCTCGCTGTTTCCGACTCGCCTGTTGGGCTGGTGGTGACCGATGGACACTCGGCCAAGGTCAGCAGAGCCCCCTCTGTCTGATTTTAGGCAAACCTGCCTTCTCGCATCAGGTCACTTGTGTGACTCGTTGTTTAGGGGATGAGAGGCTAAGTGTCCAATGGCTTGGTGGGTTTCAACTTGGAAGACACCTGTCTCAGCTCATACTTAAAAAAACATCAAGCATCTTAAAAAATTCTGAATATGGAGGCCATCGTTCATTCAGTAATTACTAGATGCCTCTGAATGGGTGTCCTGGGGCTGCCGTACGGAAGTACCACAGGCAGGGCAGAAACTTACTCTCTCACGGTTCTGGAGGCCAGAATCCAAAATCAACGTGTAACAAGGCCACGCTGCTCTGGAGTCTCCAGGGGACGGTCCCTCCTTGTCTCTTCCAGCCACTGGTGGCTCCAGGCGCTCCTTGGCTTGCAGCAGCACCACTCTGATCCCTGCCATGTCGCCTTCTCCCTGGGTGCCTGTGTCCAAATTGTTCTCTTCTTATAAGGACACTGGTTATAGCATTAGGACCCGCCCTCCTCCAGTGTGACTGCATCTTAACTTGAATGTCTGCAAAGACCACATTTCCAAATAAGGACACAGTCACACGTGTTGGGGGTTAGGTATTCAGCATCTCTTTTTGGGGGACACAGTTCAATTGAGGACACCCAGAATATGTCAGGCGCTGACAGTCCTGGGCCCTGGGGCCCATGAACACAAAAGTGAATAGGGCATGGACTTTCTAGAGGGTTTCTATCAACCACACATGAAATGGGACTTAAAAGCTGTCTGGTGATAACAGGATCACGTTCTGCCTGGAAGCCCCAACTCCCACCTTGCTCTGCCCACACTCTTGAGGCCTCCCTGGGATGAACACACTCAGCATGGGGCCTCGAGGGGTCCCTTGGCCTCAGTCTGATGCCCGGGGCATGGCCCATCAACCCTGGAGGTGGGGGCGGGGGGCAGGAAGCATACTCAGAGGGTCCCACAGGTGCTGACTCCCACGCAGATGCCTCCATAACCACAAATTGGAGGAGCTCTGAGAGGAGTGAGGGAGGGCACAGCCCCCACCCACACCCCCATCATGGAGCCTCTGTGAGATCCTGGGGGGGGGTCCCCAGAGTCTGAGGTGGCATCTGAGATGAGAGCCAGGAATGGGAAGCAGGGCTGACAGGCATACTTTATCCCCTGCAAATCCATGCTGTGGTCTCCCAGCATAGATGAAGGAGCCACAGGAGTGGGTTCTGCAGGCCTGTGTCTCTCCTTCTAGCCTCCCCTGGATGGCTTTTCTCTAGGTGTCAGGAATGCTCCAGTGTCCTGCTAGAACACCACTGTCACAACAAACCTCTGGACATTTGGCCAGGACCTTAATTTTTAAATTAAGAATAAAGTTAGGTTTCAAGTGACCCCCGCCACTATTGTATTCTCATGTCAAATAACGCTCTGACCACTTACTCCTGAGGAAGCTGCGTTTCTGGTCATGTGTGCGATTCCTCAAGGTCACTCAGGGAGAGGTGGGGGAACCTGGATGCTCTCCCTTCCAGGATTCCTATTCCTCTGTTTCTTTCACGGCACATGCACGTCCTCTGTCTCAGCATGTGGGGAGCATGCAACTTGCAAGTTTCTCATGGGTTTGCTTAGCCTGTGTTTGGGGTTGCTGGAGGAGAAAACTCCTTTGAACCCAACCCAAAGATCCTGTGAAACTAACAGACTTCGCAGGGGTTAGCACGATTGTATCAGTCGTAACAAATACCCCAGACCGAGTGACTTAAACAGCAGAAATTAACTTCCTCTCAGTTTTGGATGCTGGAAGTCCAATATCAAGGTGCCATCAAGGTTGATTCCTGGGGAGGACTCTCTTCCTGGCTTGCAGACAGCTACCTTCTCACTGTGTGCTCACATGGCAGAGGGGAGAGAGAGAGAGAGAGAGAGAGAAGTGTTTCTTCCTCTTCTTATAGGGACACAAATCCTATGATATCAGGGCCCCACCCTTATGACCTCATTTAACCTTTGTTGTCTCCACATTGGGGATTAGAGCTTCACTACATGAATTTTGGGGGTACACAATTCAGTCCTCAACAATGACCTTTGCTATGTTTGAGTTTGAGTCTCTCAAGAACATATCCTCCCTTTCCCAGTTTCCGTCAGGAGAAAGTCACACTTTCCCCGAAGTCACACTTTCATGACTCCATCTTTCTGGTGGGGGTTCCCGAAGCTGAGCTTGAGGAGCGTGCTGTGAGGCGCTCTCTCACTTAGGGACACGTGCTACCAATTCAGCAATTAATTTTCCCTTTACACTAAATTCTCATCCCATAGCCTTAATAGGACTGATTATTCATCAATACTAAAGCAGCAAATTCATTAGATTCTAATAATCTGACATCAAATATTAAACCTCATCATGCAACGGGCTGGGATTTATGACAACCATTAGCCGTCCCAGGAGAGCAGCTCCTCTCCCACAAGGAGCACCCGCCGGCCCCATGGTGTGCATCGCCGTTCTCGTTTCTCGGGAAAACCACCAAGGCAAACATCACGAGGAAAGGCCTGTGACCTTTGGAGGGTCAGGAGGTGAGGGGGCGGGAGCCTGGGGAGAGGCGTCCTCTTGCCTAAGCATAGGGGATATCCTGCGCCCCTCCTCTGAGGCTGAGCATCGTGCCACCAGCAGGAACATGGTCCAGGCCTGATCCCTGCGCAGCCTCACTGTCCAACACCAGCCACTGCCCAAGGGCCATCTCTGACGCAGGAAGGCTTCTGGAAGTTTCTGGGGCACGTTGCTTTCTTTCTGAATTGTGTGCTTTTTGCTCAGGAGAATCTCCCACCTGCCTTCTGCCTTCCAATTTGTACTTGTCCTGCCACCAGAGAGCCCCAGGCAGCGTGACCCACCCTACCTGGCCCACACCTCCAGAGCAGCAGGGCTGTGCCTGGTGTCTGTGTCTCCCAGGCCAGGGGGCTCAAGGTGAAAAGAAAAAGCTATTCAGTGACACTTGGTAAAGAACAGGAAGGAAGACTTTATTTAGGAGCATGCCAGTGGGACTTTGTAGTGGGGGAGAGAGTGGGTTCAGCTCCGAATACAGCATGAATAAGTGGGGGTGCATAGCCAAGGAACGGGGTAGGGGTCAGTGGATGGAAATTACTGAGGACACTTCAGACACCAGGAGGATTCTGGCTAAACCGACCTAGCAGGATTCTTGTTGACGATGGGCCAGGGGGACCAGACACCCCAAAGGAGCTTCCTAAAGGACAGAGTCTGAGTCCACCGCTCAAACTGCTCCTCCTCATCCGCTGTTGGTGGGGGGTGGGGTGGGCAGGGCCCAGCCCCGGATGAGTTCGATTTTCCCTTCGCAGGGTTTCCTTCTGTGCAGCGGGAGGCATGTCCCAGTTCTTCCTGAGTCACCCTTCCCAGCAAAGAGTGAGGCATGTTATGTGCGTGATCTGAGAAGCGCAGTCCTGTCCTCCAAAGGGCAGGAAGGACCTTAGCAGGAGGCCCAGAGAGATGGGCACGTGGACAGGTTTGGAGAGGGGAGGGCTGTTGTGATGGGACCCTGGATCTGGCTGGGTTGAGGGGAGGTCTGAGGCTGCAGAGCACGGGCGGGAACAGGGTCTGCCGCCATGGGCTCCGGGGCTGACTTGTCCCTCCGTGTTCACAGTCCTCTCCTTTCTTCCTTTTCTCGGCCTAATCACGCACAAGTGCTCGAGCTGAGCCACGCCTGGGCTGGCTTCTTGCCAGCCCTCGGTGCTCCTTCTGGAGAATTTCTTCCCTACCTGAAAGGTGGGAATGACCAGCCTCCCGACAGGTGTTGACACATGAGCGTGAAACACACGTGGAACATGTGTGTGTCTGAGCAACCATTCCCAGTGTCTGATGCTGTTGATGACCGCCCTTGTCACAGGTGCAGCCACCCCCTGTCCCGCCGGCCACACAAGCTATGTCCCTGCATGCCCAGAACCAGCCGGTGCCTCTGCTCGCTCCCTCCCTCTGGAAGCTTGGCTCCCACGGCTCCTTCCCCCAGCAATGTCGCCAGGACCCACTGGCCACGGTCCTCCATTTAGGTTGGAGCCTCCTCCTCCAAGAAGCTTCTTACCTGTGCACAAAGTCGGTCACCTCTGCTCTGGATCACTGTCGCACTCGGCTGGTGCATTCATCTGCTGGCCCCGAACTGACTCAGTTGTTTTGTATCTGTCTCCCTTGCACACCTGTGGGACAGGGACATGCACTCCCCCTGTCTGCCCCAGGACAGCAAATGTCCATGGGTGCTGGCATCCATGCATGCTCAATAGAGCAGGTGTGACTGAGTTCATGCCTCTAAAGGAAGAGAAATGTGGTTTTTTAGAGTGGGCCGCCCTGTGGGAGACCCAGAAACAATTCCATGGGGACGACACGGGTGCTGGTAGACAGGAAACCCGGTTCTGGGCACAGCCTGGTGCTGAGTCACAGAGCTGAGGAGCTGCGTGAGGCCGACCAAGTGGGACACGTGTACTGAGCACCTGCTGCATGCTGGACACGGGGTCCTGCCTCCTTCTGGAGAGCTTGCCTGCTGCCAGATGGAGGTGAGGCCCCAGATGTACCCTCTCCCCATGAAGGCCTGTCGAGATGTCCTTGTGCAGTCAAGTCCACACCTGGGAGCTGGGAGCCTCCATGAGTGCACTGGCTTTGGCAGCTGCACAGGTGTGGTGAACAAGCAAGTGAGGCCACCGTCCCACCTGAGGCCCTGCGGGGTCTGCACTGGCCGTTCACACACACACACACACACACACACACACACACACACACACACACACCCCAACCACAAGCACTCACACCATGTACACGCACACCGTATACACACACACATCACATATATTGGTCCATTTCTGTTGCTTATAACAGAAATACCTGAAACCGGGTAATTTATAAGAAAACAAAACTTACTGCTTACAGTTTGAAAGGCTGGGAAGTCCACAGTGCAGGGAATGCATCTGGTGAGGACCATCTTCTTGGTGGTGACTCTCCACAGCAATACAAGGTGTCACATGACGAGAATGTCAACAGCAAGAGAGAAGCTAAGCTCCTCCCACACGCTCCTTATAAGTCCAACAGAGCTGCGCCCATGACCACCATTAACCCATCAATGGATCCATCCGTCCACCAGGGCACCGTCCTACAGTCCAACCACCTCCCGAAGGCCCCACCTTCAACTGCCAGAACAGGATTTCCCACCCTCTTATCACTGTGACAGTGGGGGTTAAGGTTCAATATGAGCTTTGAGGGACAAACATCCAAACTATATCATCACACACCACAAACCCACACCCCCCACACTCACACACATCACAAAAACCACACACAAAGACACAGATCACACAACACAAAAACCACACCCACAGACACCACACACACTGCACACATACCCCACACACCACAACAGAAAAAGTAAACGCACACACCATGCACACACACACACACTCACACACACACACACGCACACACATACACACTCACACACATGCACACACGCACACACACACACACACACGCACACACACACTCACGCACACACTCTCACACACACGCACACGTGCACACACACACACTCACACACACACATGCACACACATACACACTCACACACATGCACACATGCACACGCACACACACACATGCACACTCACACACGCACACACACACACACACGCACACACACGCACACACACTCTCTCCATAGAGGCTCCGGGTCTGCCTGCTATCCTTTTCT
>NW_007728060.1:230945-231889 GCF_000696425.1 Galeopterus variegatus | reverse complement strand
GCACACACACGCACACACACTCTCTCCATAGAGGCTCCGGGTCTGCCTGCTATCCTTTTCTGTCCTGCTGGGCCTGATCTCACATATTTTGGGCTGGCCCGCAGCTGTTTTGCTTTTGCTGCTGTCACAGCAGCAGTCCAGTCTGGTTTTTAATTTCTGTATTGGTGAGGTTTTGCTACATAAGAAACCTCATAGCTTAATGGTCTTAAATAAAAATAATCCATTTGGATGACGATTCCTTAGGCTGGCAGTCTGGGCCGGGTCCCGCTCAGGGTTCTGTGGCCATTGCTACATGCCTTCACATGTCCATGGCGAGCAGACGGACAGCTGGATGGACAGCTGGATGGCTGGGGCTGGCTGAGCAAGGGAATGACTTGGCTGTGGTCTTTCCCACCCCCAGGCTGCTCGGCTTCTTCACACAGTGGCCAGGCAGGGCCCCAGGAGAAGCTGCAAAATTGTGTGAGATCCCCTGAGTCCCAGGCACGGCCCCCTCACTGTTGGTCACCGGACTCGAGGCATGGGAGAGCCGGCAGCCAGCCCCTGCTGACAGGAACGCTCAAGAGGCACTCAAGGAGGCAGTGGGACATGGACACAGGACAAGGAGAGTGGGCGCTTCTGTAAGTTACCTACCAAGCATGTGAGAAGGGCTGTGGAGACATGAAGTGCTGAACACAGAAGACGGCCGGGCTTGGGTTGCGTGGCAGCAAGTGAGGCGCCATATTTATCCGGGCCTCCTGCCTCTAAACCACACAGCCACGGAAGAGGAGACCACGTCACCATCTCTTCTAGTCATGGACGTGAGGTGGGAAGGCCACGCCGTCCCTGTCCCCCAGCCGTGTACATGAGGTGAGATGCCATGCTGTCCATGTCTCCCAGCCGTGGACATGAGGTGAGATGCCACGCCATCCATGTCCCCTAGTCACACAGCCATGAGGTGAGATGCC
>NW_007728060.1:228861-230591 GCF_000696425.1 Galeopterus variegatus | reverse complement strand
CGCCATCCATGTCCCCTAGTCACACAGCCATGAGGTGAGATGCCACGCCATCCATGTCCCCCAGCCGTGGACATGAGGTGAGATGCCATGCCATCCATGTCCCCTAGTCACACAGCCATGAGGTGAGATGCCACGCCATCCATGTCCCCTAGTCACACAGCCATGAGGTGAGATGCCACGCCATCCATGTCCACATCCCCCAGCCGTGGACATGAGGTGAGGTGCCACGCCACCCACATCCCCCAGCCATGGTCATGAGGTGAGGTGCCACGCCACCCACATCCCCCAGCCGTGGACATGAGGTGAGGTGCCACGCCACCCACATCCCCCAGCCATGGTCATGAGGTGAGGTGCCATGCCATCCACATCCCCCAGCCATGGTCATGAGGTGAGGTGCCACGCCACCCACATCCCCCAGCCGTGGTCATGAGGTGAGGTGCCACGCCACCCACATCCCCCAGCTGTGGTCATGAGGTGAGGTGCCACGCCACCCACATCCCCCAGCTGTGGTCATGAGGTGAGGTGCCACGCCACCCACATCCCCCAGTCGTGGACATGAGGTAAACACTGTACCGGCAGTGGTCCCGGACCTCAGGTTGCACAGGTGGGATGTGGGAACAGGTTCATCCAGGTCTCCCGGTTGTCAATTCTGGCTCATTCCCCCCTGCCCTGTGACTTCATCACGAGGATCGATTTAGCAGTGACACACTCAATTCCCCCACAGCCCCTTCCCCACAGAGCCCTTATCATTTATGCCCCCGTCCAACAAGGAGGCCACGGCCTGCCCGTGCGGGGCAGCGTTGACGTGGCTCCAGGGGTGCTGCGTTTAGTTGCTCTCCTGCATCAGGACACCTGCTGGCCCGGGCGGGGCCGTACTGTCACTCCCACTTGCACGGTCTCTACCCCGAGCTGCCCGCCTGTTCTCTGATTCCCCAGCCTGCTTGCCTCAGTCACCAGAGTCTAACTCAGACCACAGGGGAGAAGAAGAGGAAAAATTAAGCAGCCTCCAGGTTCACGACTTCATGACTGGGGTTTCTGAGACTCTGACAGGCCTCTGAAAAGCTCAATATTCTCCTTAATTTGAATCCAAAAGCTTCCTGGGCTTCCTAAGTTAGACATGCCACTGTGCAGGCATCATGAATTATTCTCCAGTCAGAAAATTCATCTCACAATGGTAGTCCCAACCTTCTCCTGTGGAATGCTGAGTGGAGTCCAGGGCCCTAAGGCTGGAGGTCAGGTGCCCTGAGACCTGGTCCCACAGCCCCCCCTTCCCGTCCCCACCCCCCACTGTGCAGGAGCTCCCTGGAGTGGGAGTCGCAACCTCTATTTTCCCAGAGTGAGATGTGTCCGCATGGCTCTAGCTACAGGCTGCACCATCCCTGCCCTTCTGTACCTGCGTGTCACTCTCAGCAGATGCAAGTTTGCAGTGTTCGTTCACTCACTCCTTCACTCACTCACTCACTCCTTCATTCATTCATTCAAAGGAAGCCCCCCAGTTGCCTTCCACGTGCATGAGCTCTAGACAGTAGAAAAGACTATTTCCGATGCGTCCTGTGTCTTCCACAGGCTTGTAGACTCTCAGGTACCATATAAACACAGATTTTTATCATTATTGTTATATATTTCTGGAAACAAAACCACTAAAACTAAGTCATATCTCTCGTTTTCAAGTAGGGCCCGAGAACAGCTGTCTCTTGAGCAGATACCTTCTGAGCTACAAACTCCGGCAG
>NW_007728060.1:219174-228222 GCF_000696425.1 Galeopterus variegatus | reverse complement strand
TTGGAAAGTCCGGCTCCCAAAGACTTTCCACAGACACTCTGTGTCTCCCCGATGCGCACCAGCTAGAAGCCAGCACAGTCCAAACTGCCGCGCATGGACAAACACGTCCCACAGCTCAGGCGCTTGCAAACCCAGCTCCCTCCAAGGCGACTGCTGCCATTTCAGAGGTTTCCCAAAGCAGGTGGAAAACTGGTACTAACTCAGGCTGTGCCTGTGCGTGAGAGGGACAGCTTACTGGAACACCTCCACCGCGAGTCCCCAGCAAGCACCCTGGAGGCAGAAAGAGGGTCTGTCGTGGAAGTGCCAGCATAAAGCAGCAACAAGGCTGTGGTCGTCTGCCAGTGCTGCTTCTGGAAGCCCCTCGGGGTGTTGCTGTCAATGAGCCGGGGCACAGAGACAGAGGGGCGGGGTGGCCCTGCCCCAGGTCCACTTCAGATGACGCGTTCTGAAAGGCTGAGCTCATGAAAAGAAGAGTGTCTAGGAGAAAACAGAGAAACAGTGGAGACGCAGAGTCCTCAGAAACCCGGCCACCTGCACACCCTACCACAGAGTCTGCAGCAGGAGCCCTTGTTCCCGTGGGGGCCCGCGTGTGGCTGTGCTGTCCTGCTGGGAGCACCATGAGCCAAGCCCACGGGCCGCCTGCCGTGGGGACGAAGGTGACAGCAAGAAAGGCAGGTGGCCACATGGTTCTGCGGGAGCTTGCCCGACATTCAGCCGAACCCTGCTACTCCTCAGGGCTCACAAGAGCTAGGCCCGAGGAGACCTTGCCTGGGAAAAGCAATGCCGCACCAGGCACCTGCGTCCCCACGGAGCCAAACCAAGATCAGAGGAGGAGGAAAAGTTTGTCCCCTGAAGCCAGGCTCCCGGACTTTGAGTGAGGTGAGGGGTGGCTTCCTTCTGCATACAGCTGGCTGGGTGGCACCTGCAGCCCGCCTGCTCCCCAGCTGGGGGGCAAGGAGCCATCCCCAAAGTGAGAAGGGGGCAAACGTGGCATGCCGGCTCTCTGGTCCCCATGCTTGCCAGCCTGCTGCATTCTCATAGCCTGAAAATCTGCATGTCCCCAAGGACATTGCTGGGCCTGACCCTCCACTGCCAGACAGGCTCTGGAAACATCACCTGCCCCAGTATCGGGTCCTCCTCCCGGCCCCACTGTCTGACCCAAGGCTTTGCTCAGTGTGGAGGTGCAGGTAAGTCCCACAGCGAGTTTGCATTTCCGTAGCAGGTTATGGTGGCCACAGCGCCTTGACCCAGAACAAGGTGGGTACAGCAGACACAGGCCGGGTGGATTCTGTGCAGCTGAGCACGTTCATGGGCTCCCCACTCCGGATAATGAGTTCAGCACCCCCTGATCCTGGTGCACTCCTGTGTTTCTAGAGGGTCCAATCCCTGCTGCTCATGACGTCTCCCCAGGCCAGCGATAACTGTGACAAAATGCCACCTCACTCCAGGGGCTCCCTGCTGCTATGCAGAGCTCTGAGGCTGCACATTTTCAGTATTCACTTGTGTTTTTAACTTGATTTTTTAATTGATAAGTAAAAATCATGTATATCTATCATGTAGACATGGTGTTTTGAAATATATGTTTGCTGTGGAATGGCTCAATCTGCCTGATTAACACGTGTCACCTCACATAGTTGTCGTTTTCCGTGGTGAAAACTGTTAAAGTCTGCTCTCCGAGTGGTTTTCATAATACGATACGTTGTCATCTGCTACAGTCACCGGGTGGTGCAGTAGACCCCCTGGACTGGCTCCTCCTGCCTAACTGAAGCTTCGTGTCCTTTTCCCACCATCTCCTCAACCTTCGCTCCACTGCTTGTAACCACCTGCTACTCTCTCCTTCTAAGAGTGCAACTTTGGCATCAACCTAAGTGTCCAGCAGTGGATAAATGGACAAAGCAAATGTGGTCTATGCACATAAGGGACAGTCACAGCAACATGAAGGAAGGTGGAGAACACTGTGCTAAGTGAAATAGGCCAGGCACAGAAGGACCAATTCTGCATGGTCCCACCTAAGTGTAACATCTAAAAATGGTGCTCCATGGTCTTTTTTTAAAATTTAAAAAAATGTTATACATATTTGTGGGGTACAAATTTGACTATCAGTAGTTGTATGCAATTTGTGACGTTCAAATCAAGATAGCTTCCTCATCATTACAATACGTAATCATTCTTGGGTCCATCAACCCCTCCGTCCGCCTCCCCTCCCCCTTTCCACCTCTAGTAACCGCAGCGGTGCACCACATTCTTGAGGAGGACAGCCATTGGCGGGAGAGGCTCAGTGAGGAAGCCACAGGCACAAGGACGGGAGCAGTTAGTGGCAACCACCTCCCCCCAGGAATGTGCATTTTACAACACCATTAAAAAGAAATGGATCTGTCTTATTTGAGAAGCCCTGAATATTGCCTAGTGGATGAAGAAAAGGTCACTGGGTTCTCTTGAGCAGGGAAAATTGCTCTAATTTTGCAGTAAAATTTAACTCACTGTGCAGAGAAATTCTAGGCTGTGCGGGGAATGAACAGAGTGGGTTCCACCCTGCGGCCCATCTGTGACAGGTGTTTATGCTTGGCTGAGCATGTTCACCATCGGAAGACAGCAATTTCTGCAATGCTTATGAAAATGACTATTTTAAATATTAGGTTTCTCAAAATAGCAGACGCCAAACCATATTAAGTATCAATGGCTACTAAAATACTTTTTAAAAATGTAGTGTTTTATTTCTGCTATTTTTGACAATCATCTTTTTTTTTTAATCTCCCAAAGCCATGAAGTGTTAAGTAAAGTATTTCATTCCTATAAATAAGAGAGGTATTTATGATGACCCTGGTGTCTGATCTGCAGACACAATCTTTGGGGAATTGTTGAATAACATATTATAATTTCTATGTTAGATTCATAAGAAGTGATTTTTTTTTCTTTTAGTTATTGTTTTTTAAATTCCAGAATTTCTATTTGGTTCTTTCTATTAGTTTCTCCATTTGGTGAGACATAATTCTCACATTTTCCTTTGATTTTTTTAGACATGGCTTCCTTTAGTGCTTTGCACATATTCATAGTAACTGATCATGCAGTCCTGATCTAGTAGGTCCAATGTCTGGGTTCCCTGAGGGGCACTTTCTATTAATTGTTTCTCCCTCCTATGTATTGGCCATAATTTCCAGGATTTTGTTGCATGTCTCATAATTTCTTTTTGAAAAGTGGGTATTTAAATAACATAGTGTAGTAAACCTGGAAATCAGATTCTCTCCCTACTCCTCAGCAGATGCTTTTTTTGTTGCCATTTATTTGTTTAGTGACTTTCCTGGGCTAATTCCATGAATTCTCTTCTTGGTCAGCTTAGTGGTCAGCTAATGAGCAAACAGGGATTTCCTAACATCCTTGAGCCAACAAGCAAGCCTTCCAGCCCGTGCTGCATGTCTGCCAGGGCTCACCTTTGCTCCAGCTGGTGGTTTAGAACTCAGCCTCTGCCTTCACTTTGTCTCGTACAGAGCCTCAAGGTCAGACAGAAGTGAGCAGGTAGGGCCTTCTCAGGTCTTTCTGGTCATGTGCATAGCCATGCACATATGTGGGGGCCTTCTGGATTCCCAGGAATGTGTTGGAGCTTTCGAATCCTCTTATACACATCTCATTAAGCAGTTTTCCATTTTTAAGGCTTTTGGACAGTCTCTTGTTAGTCCTAACTGGTGTCACTGCCTCAGGCATCTGCAATGTTAAATAATTGCTGCTGATAGCTTTCAACAAATACCTTGGCCATGAGATTGTCTGCACAGGGCAAGCTCTGAGTCAGGTCAAATAAAGACAACCTCAGAATGCAGCTTTCAGGGGGTTTTTAGACAGATTAAATAGTGTTGATTCTTTAGGGCTGGAGATTTTGGAGAATCCAACCCGTCTGCCCCAGTGTCTACTAGGTTGCTGGTTTCCACAGCTCCCATATTGCAAGACAGCTGATTCTCAGGAATACCACGGAGCTGGTAGAGAAATAAGTAACAACACTGTGAAGCTCACTATTCTTAGCAAGATTCATTGAATTTCTTTGAATAAACACTCCTCAGATTGCTGCAAATTTTGGTTAATTACTGGAATCCTGAAAAAGTTGATTTTGACAATTGTTGCTAGGGATTTCACTACATTTTTGAAAGAATGGATTTCTGGAGGTCCTTGTGCCACCCCTCTGGAAGTGCTTCTGTTGCCTCTACAGATTTACATATAGTGGTCAGCATAGATTTCATAGGAATGTGAGAATGTTGGCCATTAGGATATCCTAGAGGGGTGTTCCAGGTAGAGGGAACAGCATGGACAGAGGCCTTAAGGTGGAATGTACCTAGAGAGTTCTAGAAACAACAATGAAACCCATGAAGCTAGAGCCACTGTAGATGTTACTCATTCACCTGTCATGTGTGTTGTGAATACTTTTTCCTTGAAAAGAGCTTCAAAGACTTGTGGGATCCCACCAAGAGCACCAACATATTTATAATAGGAATCCCAGAAGGAAAGAAAGAAAGAGACAGAAAGAATATTTGAAAAAATAATGCCCCCCAAATTTTCAAATTTTGTGGAGAACTATCAACAATATATTTCAAAAACTCAAAGAACACCAAGTAGAATAAACCAAAAGGGATCCACACATACACACATTATAGTCAAACTTTTTAAAAGTCAAAGACAAAAAAAAAGAAATCTTCAAAGCAGCAAGAGAAAAATGACATCACATATAATAGAACTTCAATAAGTTTAACAGATGATTTCTCATTGGAATTGATGAAAGATATAAGAAGTGAGATGATATATTTGATATCCTTAAAGATAAATAAACTGTCACTCAATTACCTTGTATACAGTAAAACTATCTTTCAAAACTGAAGGTGAAATAAAGACATTTCCAGACAAATTAAAACTAAGAACATGTTGCCAGCTTACAAAAAATCCTAAAGATAGCTTTTCATACTAAAAATAAGTGACTCCGGATGATCATTCAAACCCACATGAAAAACAGAGAAAACAGATAAAGGCAGTTATGTAATTAAAACAACAGAAATACATCTACCTTATTTTCTGACGAATTTAAAACCAATTGCATAAAGCAACATGCATATACTTTATNTTTTTTTTTCTTTTAGTTATTGTTTTTTAAATTCCAGAATTTCTATTTGGTTCTTTCTATTAGTTTCTCCATTTGGTGAGACATAATTCTCACATTTTCCTTTGATTTTTTTAGACATGGCTTCCTTTAGTGCTTTGCACATATTCATAGTAACTGATCATGCAGTCCTGATCTAGTAGGTCCAATGTCTGGGTTCCCTGAGGGGCACTTTCTATTAATTGTTTCTCCCTCCTATGTATTGGCCATAATTTCCAGGATTTTGTTGCATGTCTCATAATTTCTTTTTGAAAAGTGGGTATTTAAATAACATAGTGTAGTAAACCTGGAAATCAGATTCTCTCCCTACTCCTCAGCAGATGCTTTTTTTGTTGCCATTTATTTGTTTAGTGACTTTCCTGGGCTAATTCCATGAATTCTCTTCTTGGTCAGCTTAGTGGTCAGCTAATGAGCAAACAGGGATTTCCTAACATCCTTGAGCCAACAAGCAAGCCTTCCAGCCCGTGCTGCATGTCTGCCAGGGCTCACCTTTGCTCCAGCTGGTGGTTTAGAACTCAGCCTCTGCCTTCACTTTGTCTCGTACAGAGCCTCAAGGTCAGACAGAAGTGAGCAGGTAGGGCCTTCTCAGGTCTTTCTGGTCATGTGCATAGCCATGCACATATGTGGGGGCCTTCTGGATTCCCAGGAATGTGTTGGAGCTTTCGAATCCTCTTATACACATCTCATTAAGCAGTTTTCCATTTTTAAGGCTTTTGGACAGTCTCTTGTTAGTCCTAACTGGTGTCACTGCCTCAGGCATCTGCAATGTTAAATAATTGCTGCTGATAGCTTTCAACAAATACCTTGGCCATGAGATTGTCTGCACAGGGCAAGCTCTGAGTCAGGTCAAATAAAGACAACCTCAGAATGCAGCTTTCAGGGGGTTTTTAGACAGATTAAATAGTGTTGATTCTTTAGGGCTGGAGATTTTGGAGAATCCAACCCGTCTGCCCCAGTGTCTACTAGGTTGCTGGTTTCCACAGCTCCCATATTGCAAGACAGCTGATTCTCAGGAATACCACGGAGCTGGTAGAGAAATAAGTAACAACACTGTGAAGCTCACTATTCTTAGCAAGATTCATTGAATTTCTTTGAATAAACACTCCTCAGATTGCTGCAAATTTTGGTTAATTACTGGAATCCTGAAAAAGTTGATTTTGACAATTGTTGCTAGGGATTTCACTACATTTTTGAAAGAATGGATTTCTGGAGGTCCTTGTGCCACCCCTCTGGAAGTGCTTCTGTTGCCTCTACAGATTTACATATAGTGGTCAGCATAGATTTCATAGGAATGTGAGAATGTTGGCCATTAGGATATCCTAGAGGGGTGTTCCAGGTAGAGGGAACAGCATGGACAGAGGCCTTAAGGTGGAATGTACCTAGAGAGTTCTAGAAACAACAATGAAACCCATGAAGCTAGAGCCACTGTAGATGTTACTCATTCACCTGTCATGTGTGTTGTGAATACTTTTTCCTTGAAAAGAGCTTCAAAGACTTGTGGGATCCCACCAAGAGCACCAACATATTTATAATAGGAATCCCAGAAGGAAAGAAAGAAAGAGACAGAAAGAATATTTGAAAAAATAATGCCCCCCAAATTTTCAAATTTTGTGGAGAACTATCAACAATATATTTCAAAAACTCAAAGAACACCAAGTAGAATAAACCAAAAGGGATCCACACATACACACATTATAGTCAAACTTTTTAAAAGTCAAAGACAAAAAAAAAGAAATCTTCAAAGCAGCAAGAGAAAAATGACATCACATATAATAGAACTTCAATAAGTTTAACAGATGATTTCTCATTGGAATTGATGAAAGATATAAGAAGTGAGATGATATATTTGATATCCTTAAAGATAAATAAACTGTCACTCAATTACCTTGTATACAGTAAAACTATCTTTCAAAACTGAAGGTGAAATAAAGACATTTCCAGACAAATTAAAACTAAGAACATGTTGCCAGCTTACAAAAAATCCTAAAGATAGCTTTTCATACTAAAAATAAGTGACTCCGGATGATCATTCAAACCCACATGAAAAACAGAGAAAACAGATAAAGGCAGTTATGTAATTAAAACAACAGAAATACTCCTAAAGATAGCTTTTCATACTAAAAATAAGTGACTCCGGATGATCATTCAAACCCACATGTAAAACAGAGAACACAGATAAAGGCAGTTATGTAATTAAAACAACAACAGAAATATATCTACCTTATTTTCTGACGAATTTAAAACCAATTGCATAAAGCAACATGCATATACTTTATTGTTGGGTCTATAATATATAGAAGTGTAACATATTTGATAATAATTGCACAGCAGAGGTAAGTGGAAGCAAAGCTATACTGCACCAAGGGAATGACAGTAGATGGAAACTCAAATCCCCCAAATAAATGAAGACATGCAGAAATATTAAGAAAAAGATTATCATAACAAACTTCATAAATAAATATCTCTTCTCCTTTCTTCTCTCAGTGTTTAAAAAAAAAGGCATAAAACTACATAAGTAATAAATATAACAATGAATTAGTGGGTTGGTAACTCATATAGATATAATAACAATAATAGCACAAAATGGGGAAGAGAGAGTAGAGCTATATAGGAATAACATTTCTATACCACAGTGGAATTTACTTAATATAAATCTAAAATAGGGCCGGCCGGGTGGCGCACTGGAGAGTGCGCCGCTTGGGAGCGCGGCGGCGCTCCCACCGAGGGTTCGGATCCCATGTGGAGACTGGTTCCCGCTCACTGGCTGAGCGCGGTGCGGGCGCAACAGCGAGGGTTGCGATCCCATTACCGGTCAGTAAAAAAGACAAAAAGGAAAAAAAAAAGTTTATGGTAAGTTCTAAAGTAACCATTAATAAAGTAACTCAAAACTATACTGAAACTCCATTAAAAGGATTTAAATGTTACATTAGAAAATATTCACTTACTGTGAAAAAAACAGAAAAGATGAAAGACAGGCACAAAAAACCCGGACATGCAGAAAACAAAAAGTAAAACTACAGATATAAATCCAAGTACCTCAATAATCACATTAAACGTGAATGGATTAAATAGTGTAATCAAAAGGCAGATAATGCCAGGCTAGATTAATAAACAAGACCTAATTTTAAACATAAAATAGACTTTTGATTCAAATATACAAATAGGTTCAAAGGAAAAGCACAAAAAAGCACAGAAAAAGATTTCTCATGCAAAGAGTAACCATAAGAAAGCTGGAGTGGCTATGCTGATATAGACAGAGCAGACTTTACACATAGAAATGTTACTTCATGTAGAAATATTTTATAATGATAAAAGGTCAACCCACCAGGAACATATAACAATTATAAACATACAAAAACCTCACAAAAGAGCCCCAAAATATATGAAGCAAAACCAGACAGAATTGGAAGGAAAGATACATAATTTAACAATAATCATTGGAGACTTCAATACCCCACTTTCAATAATGGATAGGTCAACTACACAGATGATCAATAAAGAAATAGCAGACTAGTAAACACCATATACTAACAGGACCTAACAGACATTTATGGAACACTTCACGCAATAACAGCAGGATATCCATTCTTTTCAAGTGCACACAGAATGGCCTGCAGGATGAACCATGTCAGGCATAAGATAAGCCTCAATCTATTTAAAATGAGTCACATTATACAAAACATTTTCTCTTACCACAATGGATTAAAATTAAAAAACAATAACAGAAAATATTTGGAAAATTCACAAATTTGTGGAAATTAAATAACACATACCAGAATAACTAATGGGTCAAAAAAGGAATCACAAAGGACATTAGAACATAGAAATGGGGCCGGCCCAGTGGCGCACTGGGTAAGTGCGCCGCTTGGGAAGTGTGGCGGCGCTCCCGCCCGAGGGTTCGGATCCCACATGCA
>NW_007728060.1:216993-218392 GCF_000696425.1 Galeopterus variegatus | reverse complement strand
GGAAAAAAAAAAAAAAAAAAAAAAAAAAAAAAAAGAACATAGAAATGAATGAAAAGATAGACACAATACAGCAAAACTTACGGGATCTAGCAAAAGCAATAGAGGGACATTTATAGCTGTAAAAGTCTATATCAAAAAAGAAGACAAATCTCAAATCAACAATCTGACCTTTCATCTTAAAACCAAAAAAAAAGAGCAAATTAATCCAATGCAAGCAGAGGGAAGGAGATAGTGAAAAGTAGAGCTGAAAGTAATGAAAAGGAAAATAGAGAAAAAAGAAAAACAGAGAAAATTGGTAAAACCAAAAGTTGGTTCGTTGAAACAAGTGACAAAATTGGCTAATTTTAGCTAAATTGGTGAAGCAAAAGGAAGACTCGAATTACTAAAATCAGGAGTAGAAGAAGGGACATTATTGCTAACCTTACAGAAATTAAAAGTAGTATCATGGAATGCTTACAACAGTGTATGCCAATGAATTAGTATGCTTAGTTGAATTAGAAAAAAAAAGTATAGAAAGACAGAAACTCTTTACTGACTCAAGAAGAAAATCTAAGTAGACATATAACGAATGAAGAAATTTAATTAGTAATCTAAAAACATCCACAAAGAAAAGCCTAGACCCATATGGCTTCACTGGTGAATTCTACCAAATGCATAAAGAATTAATAACAATTCTTGCAATTCTTTACAAACTCTTCCAAAGAATAGATGAAGGGGAGATAATTCCCAAATCATTCTATGAGGACAGTATTACCCTTTTATCCAAACCAGACAAAACCAGCACAAGAAAGCTACAGAGCAATATCTCTTACAGATATAGGTACAAAAATTCTCAAGAAAATACTAGCAAACCAAATCCAGCAATATATAAAAAGAGTTATATGCCACAACCAAGTAGGATTTGTGCCAGTATTGTAAGGTTGTTTCCACATCTGAAAATCGATTAGCACAATAATGCACTATGTCAATAAAATAAAGGGGAAAAAACTCATGTGATCACCTCAAAGAGTGCAGAAAAAGCACTTGACAAAATTCAATACCACTATGTAATAAAACACTCCACAAAGCAGTACTAGCAGGGAACTTCCTCAATCTGATAAAAGACATCTACAAAAAGACACAGCTAACATTATACTTAATGATGAAAGACTGTGTGTTCACTCCAAGATCAGAACAAGACAAGGGTATTCACTCTTACAACTTCTCTTCAACATGTACTGAAGTTCTAGCCAGGAAAATTTGACAATAAAATGGAATAAAAGGAATTTGGATTGGAAAGTTAGAAGAAAAACTATATGTTAAGATGACATGCTCATGTATAGAGATAATGATAAGGAATCTACTAAAAAACTGTTCATACTAAAAAGAATAAGTTCAGCAAGATTGCAGGATACAAGAT
>NW_007728060.1:214871-215590 GCF_000696425.1 Galeopterus variegatus | reverse complement strand
CTGACAATGGAAGAGCTAAAATTCTAAAACCATCAGAAGAAAGCATGGGTGTAAATTTCTGAGACCAATGACTTTTTTTTAGATATGATGCCTAAAGCCCAAGTGACAAAACAAAACAAAAATTAATTGGACTTTGTCAATTTAAAACTCTGGGCTTCAAAGAACACCACTGAGGAAGTGAGAAGACAACTTGCACAGTGGAAAGCTATTTGTAAATCATATATCTGATATGGACTTGTGTCTATAGTACATAAAGAACACATAACTCAATAATAATAATTAAAAGACACCTAATTCAATTAAAAGTGGGCAAAGGATTTGAATAGACATTAATTCAAAGAAGATGTACAAGTGGTCAACAGCACATGAAAAGATGCTCACACGATTAGCCATCAGGGAAGTGCGATCCAACCCACGATGAGACACCACCTCACACCCACTATAATTGCTATAATCAGAAAGACAGATAAGTCAAGAACATAGAGAAATTGGGACCCTCCTACCCTGCTTGAAAATGTAACATAGTGCGGCCGCTTTGGAAAACAGTCCGGCAGTTCTCAAAATGTTAAACATAGTGTTACCCTATGACCCAGCAATTCCACTCCTGGGTATATACTCAAGAGCAAATAAAACACATGTTCATGCAAAAACTTGTACGCAACTGTTAACAGCAGCATTACTTATAATAGCCCAAAGACGGAATCAACCCTAATGTCTAT
>NW_007728060.1:214224-214719 GCF_000696425.1 Galeopterus variegatus | reverse complement strand
CAACTGTTAACAGCAGCATTACTTATAATAGCCCAAAGACGGAATCAACCCTAATGTCTATCAACGAATGGATGGATAAATAAAATGTGGCATACTCATAGATCGGACTATTAATTTGGCAATAACAAGGAATGAAGTACTGATAAGTGTTACATCATGGATGAGCCTTGAAAGCATGATTTTAAGTGAAAGGAGCCCGTTACAAACGTCCACACACTGTACGGTTCCATAAAGATGGAAGTCCACAATATGCAAACCTACAGGGACAGAAAGCGGATTTAGCTGTTGCTTAGTGTTGTAGGGCGAGGTTTGGGAGGACATGGGGAGTCGTTGGTGGGTGTGATGTCTCTTTCTAGGTGATGAAGATGTTCTAAAACTGATTGTGATGATGGTTGCACAACTCTGTAAATACACTAAAAACCATTGAATTGTACACTTCACATGGGAGAAGTTTAAAGTATTTGAGTTATAGCTCAATAGAGCTTTTTAAAAAAA
>NW_007728060.1:211601-212984 GCF_000696425.1 Galeopterus variegatus | reverse complement strand
GCTGAGAAATACAAAACTGGAAACTAAGAATTTAGTAGATAATTTAACAACATATTAAACAATGCAGAAAAGAATGTTACTTAACTAAAAATAGACCATTTAAAAGTATTGATATTAGAGCAAGAGTTAAAAAATAATATACAATTAAGAAAAAGAAAGTAAGAGACATACAGGGTACAATTAAAAGTCTTATTTATGTATAATTAAATTTCCAGAGGGACAGAAGAGAGAGTACTGAGCAGACACATTATTTGATGGTATATAGGCTAAAATTTTTCCAAAGCCACAAAAGAAATCGAGCCAAAAAATTAAAGAAATCTTCTAAGCCCACAACAAAGATAAAATAAATAAAAAGTCCATCTAGGCACATCATAGTAAAACTCAATAAGCTGTCAGACACACCATACAAATAGAAAAACTTTAATAGCATCCAGAAAAAACGTATCAATTTACTAAGAGCAAAAACAAACAACTGATTATTTAACAGAAAACAATGAAAGCAAGAAATCAATGGAAAAAAACCCCCAACATTTATGGGGTTGAACACACATTTTACAAAAGAAGGCATACAAAAGGCCAATAGGCACATGGAAAAATGTTTTATATCATTAATCATCAGGGAAAGGCATATTGTAACCTATCTATGTCTTTAAATTTCATTTTGTTTCTTGTATGAACATTCAGTTGTATCTTGCTTTTTTATCCAATCTGACAGTCTGCCTTTTAATTGTCATGTTTAATGTACGTATTAATGAATATATTTAGTACTTTTTGATTTAATATACTTATTAATATCATTAAATTAAATCAACTCTCTTGTTAATTGCTTTCCATTTGTTTTATCTTTGATTTAAAAATTTTTTTTCTGCCTTCCCAGGGTACTGGGGTATGGATCTGGGGACCAGACCCCTCTTCCACAATCAGGCACACCTCACCAGCGCCTCGGGTCCTGCCTGGGGTCCTGGGTTATGGAGCCGGGGATCAGACACTCCCCACAATGAGGCACAAAGCCAGCACCACGGAGCATGCCAAAATCATCTTCTCCATGTGGGTGGCCCGCCACAGCCACCATGATAACCATGGCTGCTGTGAAGGTGGTTAGATGGCCTAACCACCATGCAGATGGTCCACTAGCCACTGGAGTGAATTCACACAAGGAGAGTAACCAGCAGAGACCAAAGAAAAGAAGAAGATGTCTCTCTCCACAAAGCCCACTCCAGAGTGACAGAAGAGGCATCTGCTCTATGATGGTATTGGGGGACCTGATCACGCCTCTCGGCATTGGACAGATCATTTGGGCAGCAAATCAACAGAGTTACCATTTACCCTTTCAGGGGAGAGAAGAAATATATGGTGATTAGAGGGAGGAAGAGGGGAGGGAAA
>NW_007728060.1:209272-210538 GCF_000696425.1 Galeopterus variegatus | reverse complement strand
TATGCTAGTAATATTGATTTGATCAACATATGTCAATGTTGAACCCCAAAAATATGTACAACCAATTTTGGTTCAATAAAAATTAAAAAAATATACAATTAAAAAAAAGATTAGGGAGGAGGCTAGGACACTGATTACTGTATTGACGATAATTAAAAAAATATTTTTTCTGCCTTCTTTTGGATAGAGCATTTTTTATTATAAAATTTTATCTCCACTATTGGATCAGTACTTGTATCTATAGTAAATATTAGTGATTGTCCTAGGGTTTACAATATATGTGCTTAATTGATCACAATCTACCTTCCAATAGAATTATACCTCTTCACATGTAGTTAATAAGCTTACTGTGTATAGACACGTGTACTTCTCCCATCCTTTGTACTATGGTTGACACACATTTCACTTTTACATATGCTGTGAAACACTAATAAATTGCTACTATTTGTGTTTTAGGGAGTTAATTATTTTTTAGAGTCTTGAAAACATGATTTTAAGTGAAAAAAATAATTTTATGAAATTATTATGAAATAATTTTATAGAAAAAATAATTTTATGTTTANCGGGAACCGGTCTGTATGTGGGATCCGAACCCTCGGCGGGAGCGCCACTGTGCTCTCAAGCAGCGCACTGTAGCAGTGCGCCACCGGGCCGGCCCTCTCATTCATTTTTGAAAGATAAATTTAATAAATACAGAATTAGGTTTTTTTTTTTTTTGCCATCCTGAATTTTAAGATGCCAGTCTTTTTCTTATGACTTGCATAGTTTCTGATAAGAAGTCTGCTGAAATTCTTACATTTGTTTCTCTGTACCCAGTATGTCTTTTTTTCTCTCTAGCTGCTTTCAAATTTTTTTCTTTATCTTTGGTTTTGAAAAGGTCCAAGAGAATATAAGGTGTTTAGATGTGTGCATTCTTGTTTGTTTTTGCATTTATCTTTCTTGGAGTTCAGTGAGATTTTGGGATCTGTGGTTTTGTATTTTTCATTAATTTTGCAAGGTTTTCATTCTTTGTGCCTTTAAATATTTCTTACGTCCTGTTCTTTCTTCTCTTTCTGGGATTTCAATGATATGTATGTTAGTTCATTTGATATTGTTCCAAATCTCTCGAATGCTCTGCTATGGTTTTTTTTTTTTTTTCCTTTTTGTCTTTTTTCGTGTCCAGCAACGAATCGCAACCCTCAATGTCGCGCCCGTACCACACCGGGACCGGCAATGGGATCGCAACCCTCAGTGTCACGCCCGCACCTCGCTCAGCCAGTGAGCGGG